>NC_063007.1:0-50000 GCF_017499595.1 Psilocybe cubensis | reverse complement strand
CTCCTGTTAGCGTTGAACTCACCGTCAGGGAGCGCGAGCGTTGTCACTATCATTTTGATTTTGCGGCACGGGTGAGGGATGTGGATAGGAAGGAACCGGAACATGACTGAACAGTGGGTTATTCGCTGAGGAGGCGAGAACACGTTGAAATTGTGCTGGTCAGGGCCCCGGAGTTGTTAACAAGATGCGACGTAGGTTGCGAGGTACAGGAAAGGGAGAAAACGGCTTATATAGGCTCAGGCGGTCTCAAACAGGTGTTTGTAACTTAGGTATGGTTGACGTGTATCCTTCCGAGAGTGCCAGTGTGCGAAGCGTGAATGGTCTTGAGCGGTGCTCTCCCAGAGCCACATTTGTTGCGGGTGATCACATTGAGCCTAAGCAGATACGCTCTCCGTTGTACGTTGCACTATAATTGTATTGCTCAAAGATTTGCACCATTACAGTTAGAATTAGACGTACAGAGGTGAAAATGACTGCGTCGTCCGGGGTGAGTGAGATAAGTACTGCGTGTATGCGCCCACAAACATGCAGGCCCCGAGAGGTGGTGGATGACGTGTCTCAACAAATAGAGATGCGCGGAGCATTTGGAGGATGAAGGGAGACGCCTAGACCTGCCATTCCACTTCGCTGATGCTTTACAAAATGCACAAGTGCGCTGCGCATAGTATACCGAGAGTCAGTTGGTATAGCTGTTGCGGCGTGGATGTTTCGCGTGCGCCAGTGCAGTGCTAAATGGAAAAGCGACGGTGCTGGGTACGAGCGATAGCAGAGGAAGGGGAGAAGTTGATGATAATTTCTCTTGTTCCATGCGAGAAAAATGAAGAGCATGCAAAACACGCACCGAATTCCTCCTCATCGACATATGAATCCATTGTCCCCTCCCCATGGTCGTACTGTTTCACGAGGTACCAGATCCCTTGCATTTCTGAGGTCCTTCAGTTCGAATCATTTTCTTTCAAGTGGCTGGAGTAGATATTGACAGTGCGAGCCATAGCAGAGGGACGGGAGAGGGTCATGGTGATTTCCACGGTTCCATGCGAGAACAACGAAGAGGAAAATTAGAGCACTCACCGAAATCCTCCTGCAAGTCAACACCTAAATGTCCCTAATACATAGAGAAACACCTCCATTCAAACCGTCATCTTCGAGTGACCGCAGTAGAGCTGAGTGGAGATGGCAGTGGAAAAAGAACACAGCGGCGCGGCATTCAAACTCCGCTTGACTCCTGATGTACAGGCAAGGACGGGTCACAGCGACGATATATATGCGCCGCCCCGAAATTCCTTCCACACTTCTTTCTCGAGCTATTGAAACTTTATCCCATGGTTGAAGTTCATATTCACATTTTGTGCGTTAACATAGTTTCTGGTCAGATTAGCCCCCTATAGCTTTCATCTGAATTAGGATAGATTCACCGACTCGGAAGGGGTGACGCCACACACGAGGTGTGTGTATGACAGAAAAAGCCTCCACCAATGTAGATTTAAATTCGTTGTACTGCTTTTGCGTTTGTATCTATTCCTCCTGACACTTCCATAAATAAATGTGTGCTTTTAATCCTGCTTTCAGCACCAACTTAAACTATATCGACTACTTTGAAGCAGCTTCGTGGTCAAGTGAACTCCGAAAGATTTGTGTCTCCACCTTGATATGAACATCCCCCTACGTGAGATAAATCGCTTCAGCGTTTTGCCTATTAAAAAAGTCAGCAAATTAAAACTCACATAATCGAAGTGATCTTTCCCGCAGTCTCCGTTCTCGGCACACTGAGCCTGTATATTCTCAGTCGATGGCTGGCAGCAGTCGCCATCTCTATTGCATTTTGTATACGGCGATATTTCGATTTTGGAGGAAGATTGGTCTTTGCTGTTGAGAGAAATACTGATATGTCCTTTGGATGGGCAAATTTCAGTCAGCATACGTTCACGTCGATCAAGAGAGGTGAGGAGACTGCATGCATAAACTATATAAAGGTATACAGCAGACAGAATAACATTAGTCAGAGTATGATATGCACGTTAAACACACGGACCATTGCTGAGGAAAAATAATGGACCTTCGTATGCTGGGGTACCGTTCATAAATATTTTCTGAGAAAGTCATTAGCGTGATCAAGTTATGCGGTGTTGTAAGGTGAGGCTTACAAGGAGCAGTGTAGTAAGGTTTATCAGCACTGTAAGAATGCCTGTAGCAACGGCATAGAACGTCAATGATTTCACAATGCATCTTGTTCTGCTATGATGTCAGAAAACAAGGAAAAACCAAGTTCTCATGACGCACCGTTTGATTTGGGATTTCTTCTGCCAAAGAAGGACGCACAGAGTAGCCGCAATAGTTGAATCGGCTACAAATATTGAAATTAGGGTGGCGTACAGTGGTCCCTGATTATTGATAATATCATAAATGTAGCTGAAATTATTATAGATGGAGTTTTGCTATTACAAACTCACTGTCATGTTCATGGCTTCGATGCCATTTGCTCGATGACTAAGATAACAGCGCAATGTAAAAAATGCCCGTTCAAGCATTGTATACACGTACGACAAATATGACGCATCTGTATTTCAAAAATAGACAGTGTTAGTCAATTATCATCACGTCGAGAAATACCACGGACATAATCCCGCCACTATTGCACTGATACTTGGTAATATCTGCAGTCCCGCATATGCAATCAGTAGGTATTTTCAGTCTTTTGTTAAGCCTCGTACCGATATCACCGTGAGGACCCGGCTACCGCCGCTCACTAAGGGGAAAGAGGTGTTAGCAATCAACATATGTTCCAAATCGTCATGTGAAAGTAGCGTACACAGCCAAATTTTGTAACAGTATAGTCTATGTTCACAATTAGCTCCTGCACATATCAATAATGTCATGCATACCCTCTGACGATGCTATCGCATAATATCTGATCGTGTAGCATGGACATCAATAGTATGAACGAGCCGTTGAGGTACCTACCCATGCAATGAAAGGTACCTATCAAGGTGACCCCCATTCAGATGCAGACATGACGGTGAAACTGTAAGGCTCACTATGAAGATCCTGTGTAGCTTGCTTGAGAAACAATCGGAGAAAAACTATACTCAAGACGCTTACCATGAATAACCGTCGCTGAGAACACCGATTGGATTTGTCATGGCCTTTTGAATCATTCTGAAGAAGCCAACTCCGCTAAGTACTACACTTGTGGTGCTGAACGTCCTGTTGAACGGTTAGTCTTGGGTAAGAATCTGGAGCCATCTGGTTGCACGTACCATATGAGTAGCACCTGAAAGTGCGTCGGACGTCCGTCAAATATTCAAAATGAGACATGTACGGATTACCTACGGAGATACGGATGACGATCGGGTCCTTTACATACTTGTTGAAGTAATTGAACGTCTGGTACGAGATCAGACCATACAACCTGCAAGAAAAACACAGGTATATTAGTATCTTCAAAATGCTGTAAACGGTACAGATGTTTTTTTCACATAGCTGATATGTAGCACCCAGCATAGAGAGCGCTATATGCTTGTTGGGCTTTTGACTGGTCATCTCTCTCGAAGATACCTTCTGAATCCATTGAGGACAAAGAAAGCACTTGACTCAGCTGAATGGAGGGCATGCTGAATCCTGATGGAGTTGAAAATACGTCAACACAATGCAAGTCTGCACTTTGACAACCTCTTTATATCTTCCAATTGAACAGACGACACATCTACAATCTATATAGTATCCATCAGCCATCTACTAGTACTTAAGATTCCTGTGCGGATACTACCTGTGGGACCATCAAAGATCGTTGTAAGTATAGTCCAAGTCGTTCAATACACAACATGGAGCATTCAAAACTTTGTATTGATTTTGATATCAGGGCTGCCATCTCACCCGACATTTTAGGGCACCAGGAAATCAGCGTGGTTAGCCCGCGTGCGACCTATTTTTGCGTGCCACACGTGAATGTCAATCAGTATATTTGCGTGTCCTTCATATGATTTTGCGTGCAAAATGCTAGATGTCGCGTGTGCATGATATGTAAATGCGTGCAGCATCGTTGAGGTACCGTGCTATTTGCGTGCAACATTCTGTATAAAATTCACATGAAGAGCAGTGTACGTTGAGCTGTTTTCTGCAAGGAATGCAGTATGCTATGCATCCAGTTGTATCTAAATGATTCAGTCTCATCTAGATAAAACTACTTAATTGAGGGTCTAATAATGGTTTAGCGAGCCTTGATCCATTGTTTTAGCATAAGGGCTCAGCCTACTAAGCCGAGGCCAGATATTTCTGCCTTTAATATCTATGGATTAGGGGCCACATATGTTATTGGATGAAACTATCCATGAGGATATGGGGTTGGGAGAACTTTTTGATATTTACATCTACGCAGGAAGTTAAAGGGAAAGGGTAGTTGGAATGTTACTTTAATATATCCTAATTGTGCTTCAAAACACCCATTCCCATTACGATGTCTAATGTTGTCACCAAGCGCCTCTTAGAGGAACAGGCTTATAATCCCTTGTATCCTCTATTATTCACTGACTCCTTGCATTAGTAACCGATGGGGTTAGCCACAACAAACTGGAGTGAAAACCCGGGACCGTCGGCGAGAGCAACGCAGTTTGTTGTATAAATCGAGGAGATTCAAACCAGCAATTCCGATAAAACGACGCATTTACACGGCGTTTATCTTTCTCGAACGACTAAGAAGACCCGGTCCTACGAGTGCTCCGCCGCGCGCACTTCGGTTTGCATTGTGCATGGCTTGAATACGGAATCCTTGTCACAGTAGCTTTGTTTGCTGTCGGACTTGGGAAAGATTTTATTTGTTGCCTTAACAAGAAATCTTTCCAGACGGTGAGGTATTTGCGTGGCATAATTTGTAATAGCTTCTTTGAAACAGTGCAATCTTTAGTTTCACATTTTGATTTCTTAAAGAGCTTTGAAACATATATTTAATGGCACATCCAGATATATTTTGCAGAAAGATATTCCAAAACGCAATATTTCGTACTCGCGTGCACGGTAAAACTGCTTGCGGGGTCGTCGCGTGCAGATCACAATTGCTTGCGTGTCGATTGCACGCATTTAGTGGGTCGCGTGCCGTCGCGTGTCATCGCGTGTACGTGGGAAAACGGGTTGCGTGCTGCTTGCGTGGCAAATGCGTGCAATCGAGTGCACCTAACGTGCTGTAGTGTCACGCTGGTGGTTGTTCAACACTATAAACACATGTCAAAAAAGCAAAATTGTGGTTTTTCTTCCAAGTTGACGAAGTGATCGGATGTTACCGATCATAAGCTTCTGCCGTTTGCAATGCCGACGATTGGTTGCTGCCTCGGAGATTGATGCGAGGCACATGCCGAGGGCAACGGCATACGAAGCCGTGCCTCGAGTTTGTGTATAGATGGGTTTTGTAAGAATCCGTTGAAGTTCTACTGGAGCCAGACCCTCAAACACACAAAATTCCCATGTATTATAGACCATGTATTATAGACCTGTAGAGGCATTATATAAATAAAATACAACATCAACCATGCAACCATCTGCATCCTGTTGGCACTGTTTGATACCCGTGTGGTGGCTACGCATGAACTGGTATAGCACAACAGGATACTGTCATTGGCACATATCAAATATAAATAAATGAACGCTGACGAGAACCATTATATTGCAGCCTTACGTGTGACACAACTGTGACATTGCGTGCAGAAGACATCAATATGCGTGCAGAACATAGTTGTTGCGCAAAAATGCGTGTCACGCAGGCACACGCAAAAACGCACGCACGCGAGCAGCCACGCTGATTTCTGTATGCCCGACATTTTAGAATATTCAATCAAATACATCTACACAGGGTACTCAGAACATAGAGGCATGGTTCTACAAGGCTGTGGTGCATCTGCATCTCCACTCATTGTACAATTTATCTGCGGCAGGGATTATCTGTGACACGACATTCATCTGTGTAACAAAATACATCAGCATTGACTTCAGTGAAGGCCATTTCGACTGAAATCATACAATCTAACATTAGTAGATGTCCTTCCTTCTCACAGACACAATTATAACGATACTGCGAACCTCCCGGATCACCTACAGAAGTGCATATTAACTACTGTAACCGTGTTAGTTAGCTATGCGTTGGCCAAGTTCAATCAGCGAGAGAAAATTGCCTTGTTCAAAGTTCAAATACTGGCCTTGTAACCACTCAAAGCGTGCTCGACTGGAGTGGCGAATATCCCGCGCAGCCAGCCCCAAAACAAAGCGTAATTGCACCCGCTGAGATGTGAACTCCCGCAGATGTTCTGAATATTCCGATAATGCCCCATACCTCTCCGTAGAACCGATAGGCCTCCACAACAGAAGGTGATGATCAAAAAGACAATATGGAATCCGCTTAGATAGGGTCCTGAGTGGCGACAATCAACAGGAACTCCCTTCGCTCCCACTATACGCACCCGTGCGGAGGTGGGGAGATACCAGCCTCAGCAGGGGCACAATAATCCATTACAGATCATTCTGAACCAATGATGCAGTGAGGCGATACGATGCGAGATTAGAGTTATTCCAGAGAAAGATAATCAGATTTGAAGCGGCAAAGCGTGGCTCATTGCATAGAAATTTTGGACCTTCTTGAGTACAGGAGCATATCGAAGAGTATATCCGTAGTGAATGGCTGCGATACAGACATGCAACACGCATCAGAGCAATGCGAAAGAGGGCGGAGCGTAAAGAAAATTACGAAGAAGAAATCATGTAATCTCATTGAAGGGGCCAGCATACGCAAGCTTCTGGCTCGTGCGCAGTCTGAAGATTCCGTGACCTTATACAATGGTAAGCCAGAGTTCAATATTCAATCCTCTGCGGCTATTGAAAAAAGATTTCCTAACATCGCACAAGAACAGCGTACATATACTGTAACAGCTTTGGTGCAATGTATGTATCATGATTTCACAGAAGCAGAGAGGGTTTAGGGTTTAGGGTTTAGGGTTTAGGGTTTAGGGTTTAGGGTTTAGGGTTTAGGGTTTAGGGTTTAGGGTTTAGGGGGGGAGCGAGCACCGAGCGAAGCGAGGTGCGAGCGACTTGTTTAAACTGTGAGTTAAATGGAAAGAAGGCCAGAGGGCTGTTGGGGGGTACCAACAACCAGCCCTTTCGTCTTTATAGACTCTTCAGTGGCTATTCTTAGAAGGAATGTTCTAGACATCCGATGACAGCGCGTGAAGTGATGCTGTGCAGCTGTCATGTATCTTACCGACTATCACAAATCTGTCAATGTTTATTGTCAAGTTAGACAGGTCTCTGATGAACAGAGTGTCACGGGTCAATGTGGCACATGGTAACCTGTCAAAAGTGGATCCAACACTTTTGTTCTTTGACATCGTGGGTTATTGACTGTGATGTGAATCACATGGATATAGATTACTCTGGTTACGTGGCTCCGAGTAACCGCGACATGGGAATATTCACATGTCAAGAGTATAAATAGCTTACCTGGGTCCTTACCTAACAATCAATTGATTGATTGTTGTGAATCTTAATTGGACAGTTCATGATCCGGTCCATCAAAAATGTTTCCACGGTACTAAGGAACTTTTCCCGAAGTACTAAGTAACTTTTCCCATGTACTAAATTAGATCCGGCCCTTCACAATCACATGCCGTTCGGAAGTTCACACGCCTACCTTACTTCCTACTAAGGTTAGACTTAGTTAGCTTAGGGTTGGGGTTAGGGTTTAGGGTTTAGGGTTTAGGGGGGGAGCGAGCACCGAGCGAAGCGAGGTGCGAGCGACTAGTTTAAACTGTGAGTTTGAAATAGAAAGAAGGCCAGAGGGCTGTTGATTGTTATCAGCAGCCAGCCCTTTCGTCTTTATAGACTCTTCAGTGGCTATTCTTAGAAGGAATGTTCTGGAACATCCGATGACAGCGCGTGAAGTGATGCTGCGCAGCTGTCATGTATCTTACCGACTATCACAAATCTGTCAATGTTTATTGTCAAGTTAGACAGGTCTCTGATGAACAGAGTGTCACGGGTCGATGTGGCACATGGTAACCTGTCAAAAGTGGATCCAACACTTTTGTTCTTTGACATCGTGGGTTATTGACTGTGATGTGAATCACATGGATATAGATTACTCTGGTTACGTGGCTCCGAGTAACCGCGACATGGGAATATTCACATGTCTAGAGTATAAATAGCTTACCTGGGTCCTTACCTAACAATCAAACAATAGAATGATTGATTGTTGTGAATCTTAATTGGACAGTTCATGATCCGGTCCATCAAAAATGTTTCCACGGTACTAAGGAACTTTTCCCGAAGTACTAAGTAACTTTTCCCATGTACTAAATTAGATCCGGCCCTTCACAATCACATGCCGTTCGGAAGTTCACACGCCTACCTTACTTCCTACTAAGGTTAGACTTAGTTAGCTTAGGGTTGGGGTTAGGTTAGGGTTTAGGGTTTAGGGTTTAGGGTTTAGGTTTAGCTATTTAATCCAAAGTGTTGCTTGTAAGTAGATGTTTGTTACTTTATAGCAAGGAATACTTACGGTTAGGGTTTTTTTCTAATGCTTTACGCCTTACGCGCTAGTATTCTTTTCATCGGTT
This sequence comes from Psilocybe cubensis, assembly GCF_017499595.1. NCBI lineage: Eukaryota > Fungi > Basidiomycota > Agaricomycetes > Agaricales > Agrocybaceae > Psilocybe > Psilocybe cubensis. The sequence continues at coordinate 41,409 of NC_063007.1, read as the reverse complement.
GTAAGATTTGGATATTCTGCCGAATTCTGGATGTTCCCTCTCTTGTGAGATTGAACGTCTATGAAGTATTATCTCGTTATCACTTTCGATACTTATCTGTTCAGCAGCTTCAACTAGAGCAGAATGATAAGTTTCATTAACGTTTTGAGTTTCGGGAACAACACCACCTTTTTCAGCGATGTTTTCATCCAGTTTACGAAAGACTGTTTTCTTCCACACATTTGCAAGGTCGAAAAGATTAGTATTGCGCTTTCGCGATACTATCCAACGACTTCCGAGTAGTCCTATCTTCCTCAAATCCGGTACGAACTCAGTTTCTCCGTCCACGAGGATCTGTGTGAACAGCTCCGGGCGAACATCATCGAGGTCGTGAACGTAATTTGGATCTGGTTTGATAAGGGGTCTGGACGAGTCTGCACTATACAGACCTTTCTCGGCATGTTCATACCATGCCGACCAGTACTCGGTAACAGTCTTTCCAAGTTCAGCAGCTGAAAACCAATTCCATACCTGATCAAATCTGGTTTTAAGTACAAGAATGGATTCGTCGTGCTCTGCGACTCGTAAAGCGAATCGCTTTTCCCAACGTTCTTGTATATTCTTCTTACACCAAGACATGACTAGGTTTTCGGGATAACCGCGCATCAAATAGAGAGCGTTAAGGTCTCTAATTGCTCCGATGTAGATTTCCTTGGTACTACATAGCACGGCTAACCTGGATAACTCTCCAATGTAGACGCCACGTTTGACGTCCAAAGGATGATGTGATACCCATGGAACTCGTTCTCGGTTGTTTCCTGTCTTGACAAATGGCTTCCAATGAAGTTTTCCAGACTCCTTGAATATGAAAGCATCGAGAAATTGACATCCCGACGAGGAAACAGCCCATTCGATAACACAACCATCGAACTTTATTGTTTCTTTAATAAGATTAAGTGCAAGTGCTTCGGACTCGGCGTAAACAATTGCGAAACAATCGTCGATGTACCTTCCATAGAAGGCCACGTTTGGGTGGTCTAAGATTTTTGACTTTATTTCAAAATGGGCTCCAAAGAGGTTAGCAAGGTCCGGAGAATCCGCGACGCCCATTGCGAGGCCATTTTTTTGTCTAAAATATCTAGACCCATGTTGTGTTATCAATTGCGTATTGCCAATCTCGATAGCACGTTTAAAGATGCCCAATTTAACCAAGTTATTCTCTAACGAATTTGGATTAATATGGGCTAATGCAGTGTTTTCTTCCGAAGCGTTGAGTAACCATTCCTCGTACATATTACAAACGATTTCGATGCACAAGTCCAACGGAATATTGGGATAGAAAGCAACTACATCCCCGGTGACAAAATACCATTGTCGTTTGGGGTCTATACGCAATTGGCTTAATCTCGTAAAGAGATCCTTCGTTCCGTGAATGATTGAAGGAGTCGATTTAATAATTGGCTTAAGCTCTTTTGATACAAACTTGGCTGCAGGATTAAATACTACAGAGTGACACGGAATTATGGGCCTAAATCCAGTAGGTTTTTTGTGGATTTTAGGTATACCATGAAATTGAGGATACTTGAACGATGATCCGTCTTCCGGTACATTCGATAGAAAGAATCGAGACAACCCAAGTTCAAATAGAAACAGATGTTCATCTTCGACGGTACGTGCAAGAGTTTGCATCTGGATCATTTTGCTCTTCATTACTTCTTGCGCAACTTCGAATTCTAGCTCTTCGTAATTACGTTCATCTTCAAGAAGATTGAGCTCATTCCTTAATATCCAGTCGCGTTCAGACACCGCGAGGCCAAGATTCTTATCTGTCATCGTAATAACATAGTTGTTATCGATAAGAAACTTTTGGATCTTGTCCCTTTTAGGAGAGAACGCGTGCTTTCGCATCTCCTTGAGGGCTTCTTCCGGGATACTTGCGATCGTTTTAATAACGTACCGACGTCCCATTGAAAGGCCAAGTTCCATAAATTGCGGTAATACAGGAGGTTTTTCTTTTTTCTTAGAACTTACTCCATAATCTGGATCAAAAGGTTTATTCATGCCTTCTTTAAACAAAAAATAGATACGCCATCTTATTCTTCGTTGAAAATCATTCCATGCTTGCATGATCAGACTTTGAGAAGGCAGTGTGAAAAACATATAATTTAAACCGAGAGATAAGTCGTTTGCTACATCAACCGGAACTACAACACCAGGACTACAATGTACACTAGATCTATACTGGCCAGCCAATAAGAAAGAAATTGGGGTATTGAGGTGTACAAATGAAACTGCGTCTGTTTTAGTCATGGTGAGTATATCGTCAGGAATAGAGTTGGGGAAAGCGGGTCTTACCGACGTAAAAGGTAGGGTTTAGGGTTTAGGGTTTAGGGTTTTGGGGGGGTTAGGGTTTAGGGTTTAGGGTTTAGGGGGGGAGCGAGCACCGAGCGAAGCGAGGTGCGAGCGACTTGTTTAAACTGTGAGTTAAATGGAAAGAAGGCCAGAGGGCTGTTGATTGTTATCAGCAGCCAGCCCTTTCGTCTTTATAGACTCTTCAGTGGCTATTCTTAGAAGGAATGTTCTGGAACATCCGATGACAGCGCGTGAAGTGATGCTGCGCAGCTGTCATGTATCTTACCGACTATCACAAATCTGTCAATGTTTATTGTCAAGTTAGACAGATCTCTGATGAACAGAGTGTCACGGGTCGATGTGGCACATGGTAACCTGTCAAAAGTGGATCCAACACTTTTGTTCTTTGACATCGTGGGTTATTGACTGTGATGTGAATCACATGGATATAAAATACTCTGGTTACGTGGCTCCGAGTAACCGTGACATGGGAATATTCTCATGTCAAGAGTATAAATAGCTTACCTGGGTCCTTACCTAACAATCAATTGATTGATTGTTGTGAATCTTAATTGGACAGTTCATGATCCGGTCCATCAAAAATGTTTCCACGGTACTAAGGAACTTTTCCCGAGGTACTAAGTAACTTTTCCCATGTACTAAATTAGATCCGGCCCTTCACAATCACATGCCTTTCGGAAGTTCACACGCCTACCTTACTTCCTACTAAGGTTAGACTTAGTTAGCTTAGGGTTGGGGTTAGGTTAGGGCTTAGGGTTTAGGGTTTAGGGTTTAGGTTTAGGTTTAGCTATTTAATCCAATGTGTTGCTTGTAAGTAGATGTTTGTTACTTTGTAGCAAGGAATACTTACGGTTAGGGTTTTTTTCTAATGCTTTACGCCTTACGCGCTAGTATTCTTTTCATCGGTTGTAAGATTTGGATATTCTGCCGAATTCTGGATGTTCCCTCTCTTGTGAGATTGAACGTCTATGAAGTATTATCTCGTTATCACTTTCGATACTTATCTGTTCAGCAGCTTCAACTAAAGCAGAATGATAAGTTTCATTAACGTTTTGAGTTTCGGGAACAACACCACCTTTTTCAGCGATGTCTTCATCCAGTTTACGAAAGACTGTTTTCTTCCACACATTTGCAAGGTCGAAAAGATTAGTATTGCGCTTTCGCGATACTATCCAACGACTTCCGAGTAGTCCTATCTTCCTCAAATCCGGTACGAACTCAGTTTCTCCGTCCACGAGGATCTGTGTGAACAGCTCCGGGCGAACATCATCGAGGTCGTGAACGTAATTTGGATCTGGTTTGATAAGGGGTCTGGACGAGTCTACACTATACAGACCTTTCTCGGCATGTTCATACCATGCCGACCAGTACTCGGTAACAGTTTTTCCAAGTTCAGCAGCTGAAAACCAATTCCATACCTGATCAAACCTGGTTTTAAGTACAAGAATGGATTCGTCGTGCTCTGCGATTCGTAAAGCGAATCGCTTTTCCCAACGTTCTTGTATATTCTTCTTACACCAAGACATGACTAGGTTTTCGGGATAACCGCGCATCAAATAGAGAGCGTTAAGGTCTCTAATTGCTCCAATGTAGATTTCCTTGGTACTACATAGCACGGCTAACCTGGATAACTCTCCAATGTAAACGCCACGTTTGACGTCTAAAGGATGATGTGATACCCATGGAACTCGTTCTCGGTTGTTTCCTGTCTTGACAAAAGGCTTCCAATGAAGTTTTCCAGACTCCTTGAATATGAAAGCATCGAGAAATTGACATCCCGACGAGGAAACAGCCCATTCGATAACACAACCATCGAACATTATTGTTTCTTTAATAAGATTAAGTGCAAGTGCTTCGGACTCGGCGTAAACAATTGCAAAACAATCGTCGATGTACCTTCCATAGAAGGCCACGTTTGGGTGGTCTAAGATTTTTGACTTTATTTCAAAATGGGCTCCAAAGAGGTTAGCAAGGTCCGGAGAATCCGCGACGCCCATTGCGAGGCCATTTTTTTGTCTAAAATATCTAGACCCATGTTGTGTTATCAATTGCGTATTGCCAATCTCGATAGCACGTTTAAAGATGCCCAATTTAACCAAGTTATTCTCTAACGAATTTGGATTAATATGGGCTAATGCAGTGTTTTCTTCCGAAGCATTGAGTAACCATTCCTCGTACATACTACAAACGATTTCGATGCACAAGTCCAACGGAATATTGGGATAGAAAGCAACTACATCCCCGGTGACAAAATACCATTGTCGTTTGGGGTCTATACGCAATTGGCTTAATCTCGTAAAGAGATCCTTCGTTCCGTGAATGATTGAAGGAGTCGATTTAATAATCGGCTTAAGCTCTTTTGATACAAACTTGGCTGCAGGATTAAATACTACAGAGTGACACGGAATTATGGGCCTAAATCCAGTAGGTTTCTTGTGGATTTTAGGTATACCATGAAATTGAGGATACTTGAACGATGATCCGTCTTCCGGTACATTCGATAGAAAGAATCGAGACAACCCAAGTTCAAATAGAAACAGATGTTCATCTTCGACAGTACGTGCAAGAGTTTGCATCTGGATCATTTTGCTCTTCATTACTTCTTGCGCAACTTCGAATTCTAACTCTTCATAGTTACGTTCATCTTCAAGAAGATTGAGCTCATTCCTTAATATCCAGTCGCGTTCAGACACCGCGAGGCCAAGATTCTTATCTGTCATCGTAATAACATAGTTGTTATCGATAAGAAACTTACGGGTTTAGGGTTTAGGGTTTAGGGTTTAGGGTTTAGGGGGGGAGCGAGCACCGAGCGAAGCGAGGTGCGAGCGACTAGTTTAAACTGGGAGTTAAATGGAAAGTAGCCAGAGGGCTGTTGGGGGATCCCAACAACCAGCCCTTTCGTCTTTATAGACTCTTCAGTGGCTATTCTTAGAAGGAATGTTCTAGACATCCGATGACAGCGCGTGAAGTGATGCTGCGCAGCTGTCATGTATCTTACCGACTATCACAAATCTGTCAATGTTTATTGTCAAGTTAGACAGGTCTCTGATGAACAGAGTGTCACGGGTCGATGTGGCACATGGTAACCTGTCAAAAGTGGATCCAACACTTTTGTTCTTTGACATCGTGGGTTATTGACTGTGATGTGAATCACATGGATATAGATTACTCTGGTTACGTGGCTCCGAGTAACCGCGACATGGGAATATTCACATGTCTAGAGTATAAATAACTTACCTGGGTCCTTACCTAACAATCAAACAATAGAATGATTGATTGTTGTGAATCTTAATTGGACAGTTCATGATCCGGTCCATCAAAAATGTTTCCACGGTACTAAGGAACTTTTCCCGAAGTACTAAGTAACTTTTCCCATGTACTAAATTAGATCCGGCCCTTCACAATCACATGCCGTTCGGAAGTTCACACGCCTACCTTACTTCCTACTAAGGTTAGACTTAGTTAGCTTAGGGTTGGGGTTAGGTTAGGGTTTAGGGTTTAGGGTTTAGGGTTTAGGTTTAGGTTTAGCTATTCAATCCAATGTGTTGCTTGTAAGTAGATGTTTGTTACTTTATAGCAAGGAATACTTACGGTTAGGGTTTTTTTTCTAATGCTTTACGCCTTAAGCGCTAGTATTCTTTTCATCGGTTGTAAGATTTGGATATTCTGCCAAATTCTGGATGTTCCCTCTCTTGTGAGATTGAACGTCTATGAAGTATTATCTCGTTATCACTTTCGATACTTATCTGCTCAGCAGCTTCAACTAAAGCAGAATGATAAGTTTCATTAACGTTTTGAGTTTCGGGAACAACACCACCTTTTTCAGCGATGTCTTCATCCAGTTTACGAAAGACTGTTTTCTTCCACACATTTGCAAGGTCGAAAAGATTAGTATTGCGTTTTCGCGATACTATCCAACGACTTCCGAGTAGTCCTATCTTCCTCAAATCCGGTACGAACTCAGTTTCTCCGTCCACGAGGATCTGTGTGAACAGCTCCGGGCGAACATCATCGAGGTCGTGAACGTAATTTGGATCTGGTTTGATAAGGGGTCTGGACGAGTCTGCACTATACAAACCTTTCTCGGCATGTTCATACCATGCCGACCAGTACTCGGTAACAGTTTTTCCAAGTTCAGCAGCTGAAAACCAATTCCATACCTGATCAAATCTGGTTTTAAGTACAAGAATGGATTCGTCGTGCTCTGCGACTCGTAAAGCGAATCGCTTTTCCCAACGTTCTTGTATATTCTTCTTACACCAAGATATGACTAGGTTTTCGGGATAACCGCGCATCAAATAGAGAGCGTTAAGGTCTCTAATTGCTCCGATGTAGATTTCCTTGGTACTACATAGCACGGCTAACCTGGATAACTCTCCAATGTAGACGCCACGTTTGACGTCCAAAGGATGATGTGATACCCATGGAACTCGTTCTCGGTTGTTTCCTGTCTTGACAAAAGGCTTCCAATGAAGTTTTCCAGACTCCTTGAATATGAAAGCATCGAGAAATTGACATCCCGACGAGGAAACAGCCCATTCGATAACACAACCATCGAACTTTATTGTTTCTTTAATAAGATTAAGTGCAAGTGCTTCGGACTCGGCGTAAACAATTGCGAAACAATCGTCGATGTACCTTCCATAGAAGGCCACGTTTGGGTGGTCTAAGATTTTTGACTTTATTTCAAAATGGGCTCCAAAGAGGTTAGCAAGGTCCGGAGAATCCGCGACGCCCATTGCGAGGCCATTTTTTTGTCTAAAATATCTAGACCCATGTTGTGTTATCAATTGCGTATTGCCAATCTCGATAGCACGTTTAAAGATGCCCAATTTAACCAAGTTATTCTCTAACGAATTTGGATTAATATGGGCTAATGCAGTGTTTTCTTCCGAAGCGTTGAGTAACCATTCCTCGTACATACTACAAACGATTTCGATGCACAAGTCCAACGGAATATTGGGATAGAAAGCAACTACATCTCCAGTGACAAAATACCATTGTCTTTTGGAGTCTATACGCAATTGGCTTAATCTCGTAAAGAGATCCTTCGTTCCGTGTATGATTGAAGGAGTCGATTTAATAATCGGCTTAAGCTCTTTTGATACAAACTTGGCTGCAGGATTAAATACTACAGAGTGACACGGAATTATGGGCCTAAATCCAGTAGGTTTCTTGTGGATTTTAGGTATACCATGAAATTGAGGATACTTGAACGATGATCCGTCTTCCGGTACATTCGATAGAAAGAATCGAGACAACCCAAGTTCAAATAGAAACAGATGTTCATCTTCGACAGTACGTGCGAGCGTTTGCATCTGAATCATTTTGCTCTTCATAACTTCTTGCGCAACTTCGAATTCTAACTCTTCGTAATTACGTTCATCTTCAAGAAGATTGAGCTCATTCCTTAATATCCAGTCGCGTTCAGACACCGCGAGGCCAAGATTCTTATCTGTCATCGTAATAACATAGTTGTTATCGATAAGAAACTTACGGATCTTGTCCCTTTTAGGAGAGAACGCGTGCTTTCGCATCTCCGTAAGGGCTTCTTCCGGGATACTTGCGATCGTGCGTTGCACGTACCGACGTCCCATCGAAAGGCCAAGTTCCATATATTGCGGTAATACAGGAGGTTTCTCTTTCTTTTTTGAGCTTACTCCATAATCTGGATCAAAAGGTTTATTCATGCCTTCCTTAAACAAAAAATAGATACGCCATCTTATTCTTCGTTGGAAATCATTCCATGCTTGCATGATCAGACTTTTAGAAGGCAGAGTGAAAAACATATAATTAAGTCCGAGAGAGAGATCGTTTGCTACATCAACAGGGACAGAAACACCAGGACTACAATGTACACTACTACGATACTGGCCAGCCAACAAGAATGATATTGGAGTATGTAAGTGTACGAAAGAAACTGCGTCTGTTTTAGTCATGGTGAGTATATCGTCAGGAATAGAGTTGGGGAAGGCGGGTCTCACCGACGTAAAAGGTACTACATTAGACCGCGCATCTAGGCTCTTGCCTTTCCCTTTCCCTTTGGATCGTTCTTGACGGGAGCTCTCCCCTTCCCTTTCTTCTTGTTGTCGACCTTGTTGGAAGCCTTGGTTTGAGGCTTGCGTTGCGAAGGCGTCGACGACGACTTGGGTTTCGAAGGGCCAGCTTTCTTGGCCTGAGGTTGAGGAGCCTTGGACGAATTCTGGCCAGACAAAGTCTGGGTAATTAGAGTAGTAATTAGTATCCAGAATTATGGGTGAAGGGTTACGAAAACTTGCCTTCTTGCCCACAGATCCAAGGTTGAGCTTCTTGAGACGTGCATTCAAGCCCTTATCAATAAGGGATTGAATCGACGGACCTGGTTTGGTCGCGTCGGCCATCTCGACATCGGGTTTAGGGTTTAGGGTTTAGGGTTTAGGGTTTAGGGTTTAGGGTTTTAGGGGGGGAGCGAGCACCGAGCGAAGCGAGGTGCGAGCGACTTGTTTAAACTGTGAGTTAAATGGAAAGAAGGCCAGAGGGCTGTTGATTGTTATCAGCAGCCAGCCCTTTCGTCTTTATAGACTCTTCAGTGGCTATTCTTAGAAGGAATGTTCTGGAACATCCGATGACAGCGCGTGAAGTGATGCTGCGCAGCTGTCATGTATCTTACCGACTATCACAAATCTGTCAATGTTTATTGTCAAGTTAGACAGATCTCTGATGAACAGAGTGTCACGGGTCGATGTGGCACATGGTAACCTGTCAAAAGTGGATCCAACACTTTTGTTCTTTGACATCGTGGGTTATTGACTGTGATGTGAATCACATGGATATAAAATACTCTGGTTACGTGGCTCCGAGTAACCGTGACATGGGAATATTCTCATGTCAAGAGTATAAATAGCTTACCTGGGTCCTTACCTAACAATCAATTGATTGATTGTTGTGAATCTTAATTGGACAGTTCATGATCCGGTCCATCAAAAATGTTTCCACGGTACTAAGGAACTTTTCCCGAGGTACTAAGTAACTTTTCCCATGTACTAAATTAGATCCGGCCCTTCACAATCACATGCCTTTCGGAAGTTCACACGCCTACCTTACTTCCTACTAAGGTTAGACTTAGTTAGCTTAGGGTTGGGGTTAGGTTAGGGCTTAGGGTTTAGGGTTTAGGGTTTAGGTTTAGGTTTAGCTATTTAATCCAATGTGTTGCTTGTAAGTAGATGTTTGTTACTTTGTAGCAAGGAATACTTACGGTTAGGGTTTTTTTCTAATGCTTTACGCCTTACGCGCTAGTATTCTTTTCATCGGTTGTAAGATTTGGATATTCTGCCGAATTCTGGATGTTCCCTCTCTTGTGAGATTGAACGTCTATGAAGTATTATCTCGTTATCACTTTCGATACTTATCTGTTCAGCAGCTTCAACTAAAGCAGAATGATAAGTTTCATTAACGTTTTGAGTTTCGGGAACAACACCACCTTTTTCAGCGATGTCTTCATCCAGTTTACGAAAGACTGTTTTCTTCCACACATTTGCAAGGTCGAAAAGATTAGTATTGCGTTTTCGCGATACTATCCAACGACTTCCGAGTAGTCCTATCTTCCTCAAATCCGGTACGAACTCAGTTTCTCCGTCCACGAGGATCTGTGTGAACAGCTCCGGGCGAACATCATCGAGGTCGTGAACGTAATTTGGATCTGGTTTGATAAGGGGTCTGGACGAGTCTGCACTATACAAACCTTTCTCGGCATGTTCATACCATGCCGACCAGTACTCGGTAACAGTTTTTCCAAGTTCAGCAGCTGAAAACCAATTCCATACCTGATCAAATCTGGTTTTAAGTACAAGAATGGATTCGTCGTGCTCTGCGACTCGTAAAGCGAATCGCTTTTCCCAACGTTCTTGTATATTCTTCTTACACCAAGACATGACTAGGTTTTCGGGATAACCGCGCATCAAATAGAGAGCGTTAAGGTCTCTAATTGCTCCGATGTAGATTTCCTTGGTACTACATAGCACGGCTAACCTGGATAACTCTCCAATGTAGACGCCACGTTTGACGTCCAAAGGATGATGTGATACCCATGGAACTCGTTCTCGGTTGTTTCCTGTCTTGACAAATGGCTTCCAATGAAGTTTTCCAGACTCCTTGAATATGAAAGCATCGAGAAATTGACATCCCGACGAGGAAACAGCCCATTCGATAACACAACCATCGAACTTTATTGTTTCTTTAATAAGATTAAGTGCAAGTGCTTCGGACTCGGCGTAAACAATTGCGAAACAATCGTCGATGTACCTTCCATAGAAGGCCACGTTTGGGTGGTCTAAGATTTTTGACTTTATTTCAAAATGGGCTCCAAAGAGGTTAGCAAGGTCCGGAGAATCCGCGACGCCCATTGCGAGGCCATTTTTTTGTCTAAAATATCTAGACCCATGTTGTGTTATCAATTGCGTATTGCCAATCTCGATAGCACGTTTAAAGATGCCCAATTTAACCAAGTTATTCTCTAACGAATTTGGATTAATATGGGCTAATGCAGTGTTTTCTTCCGAAGCGTTGAGTAACCATTCCTCGTACATATTACAAACGATTTCGATGCACAAGTCCAACGGAATATTGGGATAGAAAGCAACTACATCCCCGGTGACAAAATACCATTGTCGTTTGGGGTCTATACGCAATTGGCTTAATCTCGTAAAGAGATCCTTCGTTCCGTGAATGATTGAAGGAGTCGATTTAATAATCGGCTTAAGCTCTTTTGATACAAACTTGGCTGCAGGATTAAATACTACAGAGTGACACGGAATTATGGGCCTAAATCCAGTAGGTTTTTTGTGGATTTTAGGTATACCATGAAATTGAGGATACTTGAACGATGATCCGTCTTCCGGTACATTCGATAGAAAGAATCGAGACAACCCAAGTTCAAATAGAAACAGATGTTCATCTTCGACGGTACGTGCAAGAGTTTGCATCTGGATCATTTTGCTCTTCATTACTTCTTGCGCAACTTCGAATTCTAACTCTTCATAGTTACGTTCATCTTCAAGAAGATTGAGCTCATTCCTTAATATCCAGTCGCGTTCAGACACCGCGAGGCCAAGATTCTTATCTGTCATCGTAATAACATAGTTGTTATCGATAAGAAACTTACGGATCTTGTCCCTTTTAGGAGAGAACGCGTGCTTTCGCATCTCCGTAAGGGCTTCTTCCGGGATACTTGCGATCGTGCGTTGCACGTACCGACGTCCCATCGAAAGGCCAAGTTCCATGTATTGCGGTAATACTGGAGGTTTCTCTTTCTTTTTTGAGCTTACTCCGTAATCTGGATCAAAAGGTTTGTTCATGCCTTCCTTAAACAAAAAATAGATACGCCATCTTATTCTTCGTTGAAAATCATTCCATGCTTGCATGATCAGACTTTGAGAAGGCAGAGTAAAAAACATATAATTGAGTCCGAGTGACAAATCATTTGCTATATCTACAGGGACCACCACACCAGGACTACAGTGTACACTACTACGATACTGGCCAGCCAACAAGAATGAGATCGGCGTATGTAAGTGTACAAAAGAAACTGCGTCTGTTTTAGTCATGGTGAGTATATCGTCAGGAATAGAGTTGGGGAAGGCGGGTCTTACCGACGTAAAAGGTACTACATTAGACCGCGCGTCTAGGCTCTTGCCTTTCCCTTTCCCTTTGGATCGTTCTTGACGGGAGCTCTCCCCTTCCCTTTCTTCTTGTTGTCGACCTTGTTGGAAGCCTTGGTTTGGGGCTTCTTCTGCGAAGGCGTCGACGAGGGTTTGAATTTCGAAGGGCCAGCTTTCTTGGCCTGAGGTTGAGGAGCCTTGGACGAATTCTGGCCAGACAAAGTCTGGGTAATTAGAATAGTAATTAGTATCCAGAATTATGGGTGAAGGGTTACGAGAACTTGCCTTCTTGCCCACAGATCCAAGGTTGAGCTTCTTGAGACGTGCATTCAAGCCCTTATCAATAAGGGATTGAATCGATGGACCTGGTTTGGTCGCATCGGCCATCTCGACATCGGCTGTTGCCGCAGTCGACCGCTTTTTCTCAATCTTGATTGCCAAAGCGCGGTGGCGCAAGTTGACAATCTGTTTGATATGAGAGAAGATGGCTGGCAAAATGGTTTGCAATGCGCTGCATTCAGCCTTCTTCTGCGGTGACACTACCCAATCTGTTATTCGACGAACTCCCTTGTTGTCTGTAGAGAAAACGGGGAGCTTATAGCTGGATTTGCGATCATCGTAAGTTGTCTTAACGATGAGGGCAGCAGCTTCATAACAGTTATTGAGTGCGCATTTATCATCCCAAAAGGCCAGTTCGTCCTTTTTCGCCTGAATGGCGCCGTCGTTGATTGCCTTTTGGAAGACATCACGAGCGGTGGAGAACGTAGAGGAAACTCGAAGAGCTTCCGCTGACCCGGCATCCGCGAATTCCTTCGTAAGTTGGAACTCGGGAGCCTTCACCCGAAGGCGATTGGGGGTGTTGCCTGCGCTAACGGCAAGTTCAAGGCGCTCGAGGCTAGCCTTGACTGTTTCCCTCTTATCGCACCACGATGCGAGGTTGAGGAGAAACTCCCTAAGGGCAGCACGATAGTCAAAAAAGACGCAGTCTACAATCTGGTCAATGGAGCGGCACTCAGCTATTTTCTTGATGACGACAGTGGCCAACTCGTCGATGAGGGCGTTGTGGCGGCCAGCTTCGTCGTTGACGCCAAAAACTGTGTTGTTGACGACAGCCTGGGTGAGTGCGTCCAGGGTGGGGGACATGGCACGAGAGAAGGCAGCAGAGTAAGTGGAAGACATAGTAGCTGTTGGGTAATAGCAAAGTCGTTGGGTTTAGGGGGGGAGCGAGCACCGAGCGAAGCGAGGTGCGAGCGACTTGTTTAAACTGTGAGTTAAATGGAAAGAAGGCCAGAGGGCTGTTGATTGTTATCAGCAGCCAGCCCTTTCGTCTTTATAGACTCTTCAGTGGCTATTCTTAGAAGGAATGTTCTGGAACATCCGATGACAGCGCGTGAAGTGATGCTGCGCAGCTGTCATGTATCTTACCGACTATCACAAATCTGTCAATGTTTATTGTCAAGTTAGACAGATCTCTGATGAACAGAGTGTCACGGGTCGATGTGGCACATGGTAACCTGTCAAAAGTGGATCCAACACTTTTGTTCTTTGACATCGTGGGTTATTGACTGTGATGTGAATCACATGGATATAAAATACTCTGGTTACGTGGCTCCGAGTAACCGTGACATGGGAATATTCTCATGTCAAGAGTATAAATAGCTTACCTGGGTCCTTACCTAACAATCAATTGATTGATTGTTGTGAATCTTAATTGGACAGTTCATGATCCGGTCCATCAAAAATGTTTCCACGGTACTAAGGAACTTTTCCCGAGGTACTAAGTAACTTTTCCCATGTACTAAATTAGATCCGGCCCTTCACAATCACATGCCTTTCGGAAGTTCACACGCCTACCTTACTTCCTACTAAGGTTAGACTTAGTTAGCTTAGGGTTGGGGTTAGGTTAGGGCTTAGGGTTTAGGGTTTAGGGTTTAGGTTTAGGTTTAGGTTTAGGGTTTAGGGTTAGGGTTTAGGGTTTAGGGTTTAGGGTTTAGGGTTTAGGGTTTAGGGTTTAGGGGGGGAGCGAGCACCGAGCGAAGCGAGGTGCGAGCGACTAGTTTAAACTGGGAGTTAAATGGAAAGTAGCCAGAGGGCTGTTGGGGGATCCCAACAACCAGCCCTTTCGTCTTTATAGACTCTTCAGTGGCTATTCTTAGAAGGAATGTTCTAGACATCCGATGACAGCGCGTGAAGTGATGCTGCGCAGCTGTCATGTATCTTACCGACTATCACAAATCTGTCAATGTTTATTGTCAAGTTAGACAGGTCTCTGATGAACAGAGTGTCACGGGTCGATGTGGCACATGGTAACCTGTCAAAAGTGGATCCAACACTTTTGTTCTTTGACATCGTGGGTTATTGACTGTGATGTGAATCACATGGATATAGATTACTCTGGTTACGTGGCTCCGAGTAACCGCGACATGGGAATATTCACATGTCTAGAGTATAAATAACTTACCTGGGTCCTTACCTAACAATCAAACAATAGAATGATTGATTGTTGTGAATCTTAATTGGACAGTTCATGATCCGGTCCATCAAAAATGTTTCCACGGTATTAAGGAACTTTTCCCGAAGTACTAAGTAACTTTTCCCATGTACTAAATTAGATCCGGCCCTTCACAATCACATGCCGTTCGGAAGTTCACACGCCTACCTTACTTCCTACTAAGGTTAGACTTAGTTAGCTTAGGGTTGGGGTTAGGTTAGGGTTTAGGGTTTAGGGTTTAGGGTTTAGGTTTAGGTTTAGCTATTCAATCCAATGTGTTGCTTGTAAGTAGATGTTTGTTACTTTATAGCAAGGAATACTTACGGTTAGGGTTTTTTTCTAATGCTTTACGCCTTAAGCGCTAGTATTCTTTTCATCGGTTGTAAGATTTGGATATTCTGCCAAATTCTGGATGTTCCCTCTCTTGTGAGATTGAACGTCTATGAAGTATTATCTCGTTATCACTTTCGATACTTATCTGCTCAGCAGCTTCAACTAAAGCAGAATGATAAGTTTCATTAACGTTTTGAGTTTCGGGAACAACACCACCTTTTTCAGCGATGTCTTCATCCAGTTTACGAAAGACTGTTTTCTTCCACACATTTGCAAGGTCGAAAAGATTAGTATTGCGTTTTCGCGATACTATCCAACGACTTCCGAGTAGTCCTATCTTCCTCAAATCCGGTACGAACTCAGTTTCTCCGTCCACGAGGATCTGTGTGAACAGCTCCGGGCGAACATCATCGAGGTCGTGAACGTAATTTGGATCTGGTTTGATAAGGGGTCTGGACGAGTCTGCACTATACAAACCTTTCTCGGCATGTTCATACCATGCCGACCAGTACTCGGTAACAGTTTTTCCAAGTTCAGCAGCTGAAAACCAATTCCATACCTGATCAAATCTGGTTTTAAGTACAAGAATGGATTCGTCGTGCTCTGCGACTCGTAAAGCGAATCGCTTTTCCCAACGTTCTTGTATATTCTTCTTACACCAAGATATGACTAGGTTTTCGGGATAACCGCGCATCAAATAGAGAGCGTTAAGGTCTCTAATTGCTCCGATGTAGATTTCCTTGGTACTACATAGCACGGCTAACCTGGATAACTCTCCAATGTAGACGCCACGTTTGACGTCCAAAGGATGATGTGATACCCATGGAACTCGTTCTCGGTTGTTTCCTGTCTTGACAAAAGGCTTCCAATGAAGTTTTCCAGACTCCTTGAATATGAAAGCATCGAGAAATTGACATCCCGACGAGGAAACAGCCCATTCGATAACACAACCATCGAACTTTATTGTTTCTTTAATAAGATTAAGTGCAAGTGCTTCGGACTCGGCGTAAACAATTGCGAAACAATCGTCGATGTACCTTCCATAGAAGGCCACGTTTGGGTGGTCTAAGATTTTTGACTTTATTTCAAAATGGGCTCCAAAGAGGTTAGCAAGGTCCGGAGAATCCGCGACGCCCATTGCGAGGCCATTTTTTTGTCTAAAATATCTAGACCCATGTTGTGTTATCAATTGCGTATTGCCAATCTCGATAGCACGTTTAAAGATGCCCAATTTAACCAAGTTATTCTCTAACGAATTTGGATTAATATGGGCTAATGCAGTGTTTTCTTCCGAAGCGTTGAGTAACCATTCCTCGTACATACTACAAACGATTTCGATGCACAAGTCCAACGGAATATTGGGATAGAAAGCAACTACATCTCCAGTGACAAAATACCATTGTCTTTTGGAGTCTATACGCAATTGGCTTAATCTCGTAAAGAGATCCTTCGTTCCGTGTATGATTGAAGGAGTCGATTTAATAATCGGCTTAAGCTCTTTTGATACAAACTTGGCTGCAGGATTAAATACTACAGAGTGACACGGAATTATGGGCCTAAATCCAGTAGGTTTCTTGTGGATTTTAGGTATACCATGAAATTGAGGATACTTGAACGATGATCCGTCTTCCGGTACATTCGATAGAAAGAATCGAGACAACCCAAGTTCAAATAGAAACAGATGTTCATCTTCGACAGTACGTGCGAGCGTTTGCATCTGAATCATTTTGCTCTTCATAACTTCTTGCGCAACTTCGAATTCTAACTCTTCGTAATTACGTTCATCTTCAAGAAGATTGAGCTCATTCCTTAATATCCAGTCGCGTTCAGACACCGCGAGGCCAAGATTCTTATCTGTCATCGTAATAACATAGTTGTTATCGATAAGAAACTTACGGATCTTGTCCCTTTTAGGAGAGAACGCGTGCTTTCGCATCTCCGTAAGGGCTTCTTCCGGGATACTTGCGATCGTGCGTTGCACGTACCGACGTCCCATCGAAAGGCCAAGTTCCATATATTGCGGTAATACAGGAGGTTTCTCTTTCTTTTTTGAGCTTACTCCATAATCTGGATCAAAAGGTTTATTCATGCCTTCCTTAAACAAAAAATAGATACGCCATCTTATTCTTCGTTGGAAATCATTCCATGCTTGCATGATCAGACTTTTAGAAGGCAGAGTGAAAAACATATAATTAAGTCCGAGAGAGAGATCGTTTGCTACATCAACAGGGACAGAAACACCAGGACTACAATGTACACTACTACGATACTGGCCAGCCAACAAGAATGATATTGGAGTATGTAAGTGTACGAAAGAAACTGCGTCTGTTTTAGTCATGGTGAGTATATCGTCAGGAATAGAGTTGGGGAAGGCGGGTCTCACCGACGTAAAAGGTACTACATTAGACCGCGCATCTAGGCTCTTGCCTTTCCCTTTCCCTTTGGATCGTTCTTGACGGGAGCTCTCCCCTTCCCTTTCTTCTTGTTGTCGACCTTGTTGGAAGCCTTGGTTTGAGGCTTGCGTTGCGAAGGCGTCGACGACGACTTGGGTTTCGAAGGGCCAGCTTTCTTGGCCTGAGGTTGAGGAGCCTTGGATGAATTCTGGCCAGACAAAGTCTGGGTAATTAGAGTAGTAATTAGTATCCAGAATTATGGGTGAAGGGTTACGAAAACTTGCCTTCTTGCCCACAGATCCAAGGTTGAGCTTCTTGAGACGTGCATTCAAGCCCTTATCAATAAGGGATTGAATCGACGGACCTGGTTTGGTCGCGTCGGCCATCTCGACATCGGCTGTTGCCGCAGTCGTCCGCTTTTTCTCAATCTTAATTGCCAAAGCGCGGTGGCGCATGTTGACAATTTGTTTGATGTGAGAAAAGATCGCCGGCAGTATGGTTTGCAGCGCACTGCATTCGGCTTTCTTTTGCGGAGACACTACCCACTCTGCTATACGTCGAACTCCCTTGTTATCTGTAGAGAAAACAGGGAGCTTGTAGCTGGATTTGCGATCATCGTAAGTTGCCTTAACGATGAGGGCAGCAGCTTCGTAGCAAGAGTTGAGTGCGCATTTATCATCCCAAAAAGTCAGCTCGTCCTTTTTCGCCTGAATGGCGCCGTCGTTAATTGCCTTTTGGAAGGCGTCACGAGCGGTAGAGAACGTAGTGGAGACTCGAAGAGCCTCCGCTGACCCGGCATTCGCGAATTCCTTCGTAAGTTGGAACTCGGGTGCCTTCACCTTAAGGCGATTGGGCGTGTTGCCTGCGCTAACGGCAGATTCAAGGCGCTCGAGGCTAGCCTTGACTGTTTCCCTCTTATCGCACCACGATGCGAGGTTGAGGAGAAACTCCCTAAGGGCAGCACGATAGTCAAAAAAGACGCAGTCTATGACTTGGTCAACGGAGCGGCACTCAGCTATTTTTTTGATGACCACAGTGGCCAGCTCGTCGATCAGAGCGTTATGGCGGCCTGCTTCATCGTTGACGCCGAAAACGGTGTTGTTGACGACGGCCTGGGTGAGTGCGTCCAGGGTGGGGGACATGGCACGAGAGAAAGCAGCAGAGTATTGAGATGACATAGTGGCTGATGGATAATAGCAAAGTCGTTGGGTTTAGGGGGGGAGCGAGCACCGAGCGAAGCGAGGTGCGAGCGACTAGTTTAAACTGGGAGTTAAATGGAAAGTAGCCAGAGGGCTGTTGGGGGATCCCAACAACCAGCCCTTTCGTCTTTATAGACTCTTCAGTGGCTATTCTTAGAAGGAATGTTCTAGACATCCGATGACAGCGCGTGAAGTGATGCTGCGCAGCTGTCATGTATCTTACCGACTATCACAAATCTGTCAATGTTTATTGTCAAGTTAGACAGGTCTCTGATGAACAGAGTGTCACGGGTCGATGTGGCACATGGTAACCTGTCAAAAGTGGATCCAACACTTTTGTTCTTTGACATCGTGGGTTATTGACTGTGATGTGAATCACATGGATATAGATTACTATGGTTACGTGGCTCCGAGTAACCGCGACATGGGAATATTCACATGTCTAGAGTATAAATAACTTACCTGGGTCCTTACCTAACAATCAAACAATAGAATGATTGATTGTTGTGAATCTTAATTGGACAGTTCATGATCCGGTCCATCAAAAATGTTTCCACGGTATTAAGGAACTTTTCCCGAAGTACTAAGTAACTTTTCCCATGTACTAAATTAGATCCGGCCCTTCACAATCACATGCCGTTCGGAAGTTCACACGCCTACCTTACTTCCTACTAAGGTTAGACTTAGTTAGCTTAGGGTTGGGGTTAGGTTAGGGTTTAGGGTTTAGGGTTTAGGGTTTAGGTTTAGGTTTAGGGTTAGGGTTTTTTTCTAATGCTTTACGCCTTAAGCGCTAGTATTCTTTTCATCGGTTGTAAGATTTGGATATTCTGCCAAATTCTGGATGTTCCCTCTCTTGTGAGATTGAACGTCTATGAAGTATTATCTCGTTATCACTTTCGATACTTATCTGCTCAGCAGCTTCAACTTTTTCAGCGTTAGGGTTTAGGGGGGGAGCGAGCACCGAGCGAAGCGAGGTGCGAGCGACTAGTTTAAACTGGGAGTTAAATGGAAAGTAGCCAGAGGGCTGTTGGGGGATCCCAACAACCAGCCCTTTCGTCTTTATAGACTCTTCAGTGGCTATTCTTAGAAGGAATGTTCTAGACATCCGATGACAGCGCGTGAAGTGATGCTGCGCAGCTGTCATGTATCTTACCGACTATCACAAATCTGTCAATGTTTATTGTCAAGTTAGACAGGTCTCTGATGAACAGAGTGTCACGGGTCGATGTGGCACATGGTAACCTGTCAAAAGTGGATCCAACACTTTTGTTCTTTGACATCGTGGGTTATTGACTGTGATGTGAATCACATGGATATAGATTACTCTGGTTACGTGGCTCCGAGTAACCGCGACATGGGAATATTCACATGTCTAGAGTATAAATAACTTACCTGGGTCCTTACCTAACAATCAAACAATAGAATGATTGATTGTTGTGAATCTTAATTGGACAGTTCATGATCCGGTCCATCAAAAATGTTTCCACGGTACTAAGGAACTTTTCCCGAAGTACTAAGTAACTTTTCCCATGTACTAAATTAGATCCGGCCCTTCACAATCACATGCCGTTCGGAAGTTCACACGCCTACCTTACTTCCTACTAAGGTTAGACTTAGTTAGCTTAGGGTTGGGGTTAGGTTAGGGTTTAGGGTTTAGGGTTTAGGGTTTAGGTTTAGGTTTAGCTATTCAATCCAATGTGTTGCTTGTAAGTAGATGTTTGTTACTTTATAGCAAGGAATACTTACGGTTAGGGTTTTTTTCTAATGCTTTACGCCTTAAGCGCTAGTATTCTTTTCATCGGTTGTAAGATTTGGATATTCTGCCAAATTCTGGATGTTCCCTCTCTTGTGAGATTGAACGTCTATGAAGTATTATCTCGTTATCACTTTCGATACTTATCTGCTCAGCAGCTTCAACTAAAGCAGAATGATAAGTTTCATTAACGTTTTGAGTTTCGGGAACAACACCACCTTTTTCAGCGATGTCTTCATCCAGTTTACGAAAGACTGTTTTCTTCCACACATTTGCAAGGTCGAAAAGATTAGTATTGCGTTTTCGCGATACTATCCAACGACTTCCGAGTAGTCCTATCTTCCTCAAATCCGGTACGAACTCAGTTTCTCCGTCCACGAGGATCTGTGTGAACAGCTCCGGGCGAACATCATCGAGGTCGTGAACGTAATTTGGATCTGGTTTGATAAGGGGTCTGGACGAGTCTGCACTATACAAACCTTTCTCGGCATGTTCATACCATGCCGACCAGTACTCGGTAACAGTTTTTCCAAGTTCAGCAGCTGAAAACCAATTCCATACCTGATCAAATCTGGTTTTAAGTACAAGAATGGATTCGTCGTGCTCTGCGACTCGTAAAGCGAATCGCTTTTCCCAACGTTCTTGTATATTCTTCTTACACCAAGATATGACTAGGTTTTCGGGATAACCGCGCATCAAATAGAGAGCGTTAAGGTCTCTAATTGCTCCGATGTAGATTTCCTTGGTACTACATAGCACGGCTAACCTGGATAACTCTCCAATGTAGACGCCACGTTTGACGTCCAAAGGATGATGTGATACCCATGGAACTCGTTCTCGGTTGTTTCCTGTCTTGACAAAAGGCTTCCAATGAAGTTTTCCAGACTCCTTGAATATGAAAGCATCGAGAAATTGACATCCCGACGAGGAAACAGCCCATTCGATAACACAACCATCGAACTTTATTGTTTCTTTAATAAGATTAAGTGCAAGTGCTTCGGACTCGGCGTAAACAATTGCGAAACAATCGTCGATGTACCTTCCATAGAAGGCCACGTTTGGGTGGTCTAAGATTTTTGACTTTATTTCAAAATGGGCTCCAAAGAGGTTAGCAAGGTCCGGAGAATCCGCGACGCCCATTGCGAGGCCATTTTTTTGTCTAAAATATCTAGACCCATGTTGTGTTATCAATTGCGTATTGCCAATCTCGATAGCACGTTTAAAGATGCCCAATTTAACCAAGTTATTCTCTAACGAATTTGGATTAATATGGGCTAATGCAGTGTTTTCTTCCGAAGCGTTGAGTAACCATTCCTCGTACATACTACAAACGATTTCGATGCACAAGTCCAACGGAATATTGGGATAGAAAGCAACTACATCTCCAGTGACAAAATACCATTGTCTTTTGGAGTCTATACGCAATTGGCTTAATCTCGTAAAGAGATCCTTCGTTCCGTGTATGATTGAAGGAGTCGATTTAATAATCGGCTTAAGCTCTTTTGATACAAACTTGGCTGCAGGATTAAATACTACAGAGTGACACGGAATTATGGGCCTAAATCCAGTAGGTTTCTTGTGGATTTTAGGTATACCATGAAATTGAGGATACTTGAACGATGATCCGTCTTCCGGTACATTCGATAGAAAGAATCGAGACAACCCAAGTTCAAATAGAAACAGATGTTCATCTTCGACAGTACGTGCGAGCGTTTGCATCTGAATCATTTTGCTCTTCATAACTTCTTGCGCAACTTCGAATTCTAACTCTTCGTAATTACGTTCATCTTCAAGAAGATTGAGCTCATTCCTTAATATCCAGTCGCGTTCAGACACCGCGAGGCCAAGATTCTTATCTGTCATCGTAATAACATAGTTGTTATCGATAAGAAACTTACGGATCTTGTCCCTTTTAGGAGAGAACGCGTGCTTTCGCATCTCCGTAAGGGCTTCTTCCGGGATACTTGCGATCGTGCGTTGCACGTACCGACGTCCCATCGAAAGGCCAAGTTCCATATATTGCGGTAATACAGGAGGTTTCTCTTTCTTTTTTGAGCTTACTCCATAATCTGGATCAAAAGGTTTATTCATGCCTTCCTTAAACAAAAAATAGATACGCCATCTTATTCTTCGTTGGAAATCATTCCATGCTTGCATGATCAGACTTTTAGAAGGCAGAGTGAAAAACATATAATTAAGTCCGAGAGAGAGATCGTTTGCTACATCAACAGGGACAGAAACACCAGGACTACAATGTACACTACTACGATACTGGCCAGCCAACAAGAATGATATTGGAGTATGTAAGTGTACGAAAGAAACTGCGTCTGTTTTAGTCATGGTGAGTATATCGTCAGGAATAGAGTTGGGGAAGGCGGGTCTCACCGACGTAAAAGGTACTACATTAGACCGCGCATCTAGGCTCTTGCCTTTCCCTTTCCCTTTGGATCGTTCTTGACGGGAGCTCTCCCCTTCCCTTTCTTCTTGTTGTCGACCTTGTTGGAAGCCTTGGTTTGAGGCTTGCGTTGCGAAGGCGTCGACGACGACTTGGGTTTCGAAGGGCCAGCTTTCTTGGCCTGAGGTTGAGGAGCCTTGGATGAATTCTGGCCAGACAAAGTCTGGGTAATTAGAGTAGTAATTAGTATCCAGAATTATGGGTGAAGGGTTACGAAAACTTGCCTTCTTGCCCACAGATCCAAGGTTGAGCTTCTTGAGACGTGCATTCAAGCCCTTATCAATAAGGGATTGAATCGACGGACCTGGTTTGGTCGCGTCGGCCATCTCGACATCGGCTGTTGCCGCAGTCGTCCGCTTTTTCTCAATCTTAATTGCCAAAGCGCGGTGGCGCATGTTGACAATTTGTTTGATGTGAGAAAAGATCGCCGGCAGTATGGTTTGCAGCGCACTGCATTCGGCTTTCTTTTGCGGAGACACTACCCACTCTGCTATACGTCGAACTCCCTTGTTATCTGTAGAGAAAACAGGGAGCTTGTAGCTGGATTTGCGATCATCGTAAGTTGCCTTAACGATGAGGGCAGCAGCTTCGTAGCAAGAGTTGAGTGCGCATTTATCATCCCAAAAAGTCAGCTCGTCCTTTTTCGCCTGAATGGCGCCGTCGTTAATTGCCTTTTGGAAGGCGTCACGAGCGGTAGAGAACGTAGTGGAGACTCGAAGAGCCTCCGCTGACCCGGCATTCGCGAATTCCTTCGTAAGTTGGAACTCGGGTGCCTTCACCTTAAGGCGATTGGGCGTGTTGCCTGCGCTAACGGCAGATTCAAGGCGCTCGAGGCTAGCCTTGACTGTTTCCCTCTTATCGCACCACGATGCGAGGTTGAGGAGAAACTCCCTAAGGGCAGCACGATAGTCAAAAAAGACGCAGTCTATGACTTGGTCAACGGAGCGGCACTCAGCTATTTTTTTGATGACCACAGTGGCCAGCTCGTCGATCAGAGCGTTATGGCGGCCTGCTTCATCGTTGACGCCGAAAACGGTGTTGTTGACGACGGCCTGGGTGAGTGCGTCCAGGGTGGGGGACATGGCACGAGAGAAAGCAGCAGAGTATTGAGATGACATAGTGGCTGATGGATAATAGCAAAGTCGTTGGGTTTAGGGGGGGAGCGAGCACCGAGCGAAGCGAGGTGCGAGCGACTAGTTTAAACTGGGAGTTAAATGGAAAGTAGCCAGAGGGCTGTTGGGGGATCCCAACAACCAGCCCTTTCGTCTTTATAGACTCTTCAGTGGCTATTCTTAGAAGGAATGTTCTAGACATCCGATGACAGCGCGTGAAGTGATGCTGCGCAGCTGTCATGTATCTTACCGACTATCACAAATCTGTCAATGTTTATTGTCAAGTTAGACAGGTCTCTGATGAACAGAGTGTCACGGGTCGATGTGGCACATGGTAACCTGTCAAAAGTGGATCCAACACTTTTGTTCTTTGACATCGTGGGTTATTGACTGTGATGTGAATCACATGGATATAGATTACTCTGGTTACGTGGCTCCGAGTAACCGCGACATGGGAATATTCACATGTCTAGAGTATAAATAACTTACCTGGGTCCTTACCTAACAATCAAACAATAGAATGATTGATTGTTGTGAATCTTAATTGGACAGTTCATGATCCGGTCCATCAAAAATGTTTCCACGGTACTAAGGAACTTTTCCCGAAGTACTAAGTAACTTTTCCCATGTACTAAATTAGATCCGGCCCTTCACAATCACATGCCGTTCGGAAGTTCACACGCCTACCTTACTTCCTACTAAGGTTAGACTTAGTTAGCTTAGGGTTGGGGTTAGGTTAGGGTTTAGGGGGGGAGCGAGCACCGAGCGAAGCGAGGTGCGAGCGACTAGTTTAAACTGGGAGTTAAATGGAAAGTAGCCAGAGGGCTGTTGGGGGATCCCAACAACCAGCCCTTTCGTCTTTATAGACTCTTCAGTGGCTATTCTTAGAAGGAATGTTCTAGACATCCGATGACAGCGCGTGAAGTGATGCTGCGCAGCTGTCATGTATCTTACCGACTATCACAAATCTGTCAATGTTTATTGTCAAGTTAGACAGGTCTCTGATGAACAGAGTGTCACGGGTCGATGTGGCACATGGTAACCTGTCAAAAGTGGATCCAACACTTTTGTTCTTTGACATCGTGGGTTATTGACTGTGATGTGAATCACATGGATATAGATTACTCTGGTTACGTGGCTCCGAGTAACCGCGACATGGGAATATTCACATGTCTAGAGTATAAATAACTTACCTGGGTCCTTACCTAACAATCAAACAATAGAATGATTGATTGTTGTGAATCTTAATTGGACAGTTCATGATCCGGTCCATCAAAAATGTTTCCACGGTACTAAGGAACTTTTCCCGAAGTACTAAGTAACTTTTCCCATGTACTAAATTAGATCCGGCCCTTCACAATCACATGCCGTTCGGAAGTTCACACGCCTACCTTACTTCCTACTAAGGTTAGACTTAGTTAGCTTAGGGTTGGGGTTAGGTTAGGGTTTAGGGTTTAGGGTTTAGGGTTTAGGTTTAGGTTTAGCTATTCAATCCAATGTGTTGCTTGTAAGTAGATGTTTGTTACTTTATAGCAAGGAATACTTACGGTTAGGGTTTTTTTCTAATGCTTTACGCCTTAAGCGCTAGTATTCTTTTCATCGGTTGTAAGATTTGGATATTCTGCCAAATTCTGGATGTTCCCTCTCTTGTGAGATTGAACGTCTATGAAGTATTATCTCGTTATCACTTTCGATACTTATCTGCTCAGCAGCTTCAACTAAAGCAGAATGATAAGTTTCATTAACGTTTTGAGTTTCGGGAACAACACCACCTTTTTCAGCGATGTCTTCATCCAGTTTACGAAAGACTGTTTTCTTCCACACATTTGCAAGGTCGAAAAGATTAGTATTGCGTTTTCGCGATACTATCCAACGACTTCCGAGTAGTCCTATCTTCCTCAAATCCGGTACGAACTCAGTTTCTCCGTCCACGAGGATCGGGTTTAGGGTTTAGGGGGGGAGCGAGCACCGAGCGAAGCGAGGTGCGAGCGACTTGTTTAAACTGTGAGTTAAATGGAAAGAAGGCCAGAGGGCTGTTGATTGTTATCAGCAGCCAGCCCTTTCGTCTTTATAGACTCTTCAGTGGCTATTCTTAGAAGGAATGTTCTGGAACATCCGATGACAGCGCGTGAAGTGATGCTGCGCAGCTGTCATGTATCTTACCGACTATCACAAATCTGTCAATGTTTATTGTCAAGTTAGACAGATCTCTGATGAACAGAGTGTCACGGGTCGATGTGGCACATGGTAACCTGTCAAAAGTGGATCCAACACTTTTGTTCTTTGACATCGTGGGTTATTGACTGTGATGTGAATCACATGGATATAAAATACTCTGGTTACGTGGCTCCGAGTAACCGTGACATGGGAATATTCTCATGTCAAGAGTATAAATAGCTTACCTGGGTTTAGGGTTAGGGTTTAGGGTTTAGGGGGGGAGCGAGCACCGAGCGAAGCGAGGTGCGAGCGACTTGTTTAAACTGTGAGTTAAATGGAAAGAAGGCCAGAGGGCTGTTGATTGTTATCAGCAGCCAGCCCTTTCGTCTTTATAGACTCTTCAGTGGCTATTCTTAGAAGGAATGTTCTGGAACATCCGATGACAGCGCGTGAAGTGATGCTGCGCAGCTGTCATGTATCTTACCGACTATCACAAATCTGTCAATGTTTATTGTCAAGTTAGACAGATCTCTGATGAACAGAGTGTCACGGGTCGATGTGGCACATGGTAACCTGTCAAAAGTGGATCCAACACTTTTGTTCTTTGACATCGTGGGTTATTGACTGTGATGTGAATCACATGGATATAAAATACTCTGGTTACGTGGCTCCGAGTAACCGTGACATGGGAATATTCTCATGTCAAGAGTATAAATAGCTTACCTGGGTCCTTACCTAACAATCAATTGATTGATTGTTGTGAATCTTAATTGGACAGTTCATGATCCGGTCCATCAAAAATGTTTCCACGGTACTAAGGAACTTTTCCCGAGGTACTAAGTAACTTTTCCCATGTACTAAATTAGATCCGGCCCTTCACAATCACATGCCTTTCGGAAGTTCACACGCCTACCTTACTTCCTACTAAGGTTAGACTTAGTTAGCTTAGGGTTGGGGTTAGGTTAGGGCTTAGGGTTTAGGGTTTAGGGTTTAGGTTTAGGTTTAGCTATTTAATCCAATGTGTTGCTTGTAAGTAGATGTTTGTTACTTTGTAGCAAGGAATACTTACGGTTAGGGTTTTTTTCTAATGCTTTACGCCTTACGCGCTAGTATTCTTTTCATCGGTTGTAAGATTTGGATATTCTGCCGAATTCTGGATGTTCCCTCTCTTGTGAGATTGAACGTCTATGAAGTATTATCTCGTTATCACTTTCGATACTTATCTGTTCAGCAGCTTCAACTAAAGCAGAATGATAAGTTTCATTAACGTTTTGAGTTTCGGGAACAACACCACCTTTTTCAGCGATGTCTTCATCCAGTTTACGAAAGACTGTTTTCTTCCACACATTTGCAAGGTCGAAAAGATTAGTATTGCGTTTTCGCGATACTATCCAACGACTTCCGAGTAGTCCTATCTTCCTCAAATCCGGTACGAACTCAGTTTCTCCGTCCACGAGGATCTGTGTGAACAGCTCCGGGCGAACATCATCGAGGTCGTGAACGTAATTTGGATCTGGTTTGATAAGGGGTCTGGACGAGTCTGCACTATACAAACCTTTCTCGGCATGTTCATACCATGCCGACCAGTACTCGGTAACAGTTTTTCCAAGTTCAGCAGCTGAAAACCAATTCCATACCTGATCAAATCTGGTTTTAAGTACAAGAATGGATTCGTCGTGCTCTGCGACTCGTAAAGCGAATCGCTTTTCCCAACGTTCTTGTATATTCTTCTTACACCAAGACATGACTAGGTTTTCGGGATAACCGCGCATCAAATAGAGAGCGTTAAGGTCTCTAATTGCTCCGATGTAGATTTCCTTGGTACTACATAGCACGGCTAACCTGGATAACTCTCCAATGTAGACGCCACGTTTGACGTCCAAAGGATGATGTGATACCCATGGAACTCGTTCTCGGTTGTTTCCTGTCTTGACAAATGGCTTCCAATGAAGTTTTCCAGACTCCTTGAATATGAAAGCATCGAGAAATTGACATCCCGACGAGGAAACAGCCCATTCGATAACACAACCATCGAACTTTATTGTTTCTTTAATAAGATTAAGTGCAAGTGCTTCGGACTCGGCGTAAACAATTGCGAAACAATCGTCGATGTACCTTCCATAGAAGGCCACGTTTGGGTGGTCTAAGATTTTTGACTTTATTTCAAAATGGGCTCCAAAGAGGTTAGCAAGGTCCGGAGAATCCGCGACGCCCATTGCGAGGCCATTTTTTTGTCTAAAATATCTAGACCCATGTTGTGTTATCAATTGCGTATTGCCAATCTCGATAGCACGTTTAAAGATGCCCAATTTAACCAAGTTATTCTCTAACGAATTTGGATTAATATGGGCTAATGCAGTGTTTTCTTCCGAAGCGTTGAGTAACCATTCCTCGTACATATTACAAACGATTTCGATGCACAAGTCCAACGGAATATTGGGATAGAAAGCAACTACATCCCCGGTGACAAAATACCATTGTCGTTTGGGGTCTATACGCAATTGGCTTAATCTCGTAAAGAGATCCTTCGTTCCGTGAATGATTGAAGGAGTCGATTTAATAATCGGCTTAAGCTCTTTTGATACAAACTTGGCTGCAGGATTAAATACTACAGAGTGACACGGAATTATGGGCCTAAATCCAGTAGGTTTTTTGTGGATTTTAGGTATACCATGAAACTGAGGATACTTGAACGATGATCCGTCTTCCGGTACATTCGATAGAAAGAATCGAGACAACCCAAGTTCAAATAGAAACAGATGTTCATCTTCGACGGTACGTGCAAGAGTTTGCATCTGGATCATTTTGCTCTTCATTACTTCTTGCGCAACTTCGAATTCTAACTCTTCATAGTTACGTTCATCTTCAAGAAGATTGAGCTCATTCCTTAATATCCAGTCGCGTTCAGACACCGCGAGGCCAAGATTCTTATCTGTCATCGTAATAACATAGTTGTTATCGATAAGAAACTTACGGATCTTGTCCCTTTTAGGAGAGAACGCGTGCTTTCGCATCTCCGTAAGGGCTTCTTCCGGGATACTTGCGATCGTGCGTTGCACGTACCGACGTCCCATCGAAAGGCCAAGTTCCATGTATTGCGGTAATACTGGAGGTTTCTCTTTCTTTTTTGAGCTTACTCCGTAATCTGGATCAAAAGGTTTGTTCATGCCTTCCTTAAACAAAAAATAGATACGCCATCTTATTCTTCGTTGAAAATCATTCCATGCTTGCATGATCAGACTTTGAGAAGGCAGAGTAAAAAACATATAATTGAGTCCGAGTGACAAATCATTTGCTATATCTACAGGGACCACCACACCAGGACTACAGTGTACACTACTACGATACTGGCCAGCCAACAAGAATGAGATCGGCGTATGTAAGTGTACAAAAGAAACTGCGTCTGTTTTAGTCATGGTGAGTATATCGTCAGGAATAGAGTTGGGGAAGGCGGGTCTTACCGACGTAAAAGGTACTACATTAGACCGCGCGTCTAGGCTCTTGCCTTTCCCTTTCCCTTTGGATCGTTCTTGACGGGAGCTCTCCCCTTCCCTTTCTTCTTGTTGTCGACCTTGTTGGAAGCCTTGGTTTGGGGCTTCTTCTGCGAAGGCGTCGACGAGGGTTTGAATTTCGAAGGGCCAGCTTTCTTGGCCTGAGGTTGAGGAGCCTTGGACGAATTCTGGCCAGACAAAGTCTGGGTAATTAGAATAGTAATTAGTATCCAGAATTATGGGTGAAGGGTTACGAGAACTTGCCTTCTTGCCCACAGATCCAAGGTTGAGCTTCTTGAGACGTGCATTCAAGCCCTTATCAATAAGGGATTGAATCGATGGACCTGGTTTGGTCGCATCGGCCATCTCGACATCGGCTGTTGCCGCAGTCGACCGCTTTTTCTCAATCTTGATTGCCAAAGCGCGGTGGCGCAAGTTGACAATCTGTTTGATATGAGAGAAGATGGCTGGCAAAATGGTTTGCAATGCGCTGCATTCAGCCTTCTTCTGCGGTGACACTACCCAATCTGTTATTCGACGAACTCCCTTGTTGTCTGTAGAGAAAACGGGGAGCTTATAGCTGGATTTGCGATCATCGTAAGTTGTCTTAACGATGAGGGCAGCAGCTTCATAACAGTTATTGAGTGCGCATTTATCATCCCAAAAGGCCAGTTCGTCCTTTTTCGCCTGAATGGCGCCGTCGTTGATTGCCTTTTGGAAGACATCACGAGCGGTGGAGAACGTAGAGGAAACTCGAAGAGCTTCCGCTGACCCGGCATCCGCGAATTCCTTCGTAAGTTGGAACTCGGGAGCCTTCACCCGAAGGCGATTGGGGGTGTTGCCT
Source organism: Psilocybe cubensis (assembly GCF_017499595.1). Taxonomy (NCBI): domain Eukaryota; kingdom Fungi; phylum Basidiomycota; class Agaricomycetes; order Agaricales; family Agrocybaceae; genus Psilocybe; species Psilocybe cubensis. Next base: position 11,194 of record NC_063007.1, on the reverse strand, counting down.
GCGCTAACGGCAAGTTCAAGGCGCTCGAGGCTAGCCTTGACTGTTTCCCTCTTATCGCACCACGATGCGAGGTTGAGGAGAAACTCCCTAAGGGCAGCACGATAGTCAAAAAAGACGCAGTCTACAATCTGGTCAATGGAGCGGCACTCAGCTATTTTCTTGATGACGACAGTGGCCAACTCGTCGATGAGGGCGTTGTGGCGGCCAGCTTCGTCGTTGACGCCAAAAACTGTGTTGTTGACGACAGCCTGGGTGAGTGCGTCCAGGGTGGGGGACATGGCACGAGAGAAGGCAGCAGAGTAAGTGGAAGACATAGTAGCTGTTGGGTAATAGCAAAGTCGTTGGGTTTAGGGGGGGAGCGAGCACCGAGCGAAGCGAGGTGCGAGCGACTTGTTTAAACTGTGAGTTAAATGGAAAGAAGGCCAGCGGCTCGTGATTTTTTACGGGCGTGGACCAGTGCAAGCAATGGGCGCTACCGTACAGGCAAACGATCACTACATACCGCTCATGACAAAAGAGCAGGCTATTGCCTATTAAGTCCTTTACCAAGGGACACTCTCATGCCATTGGACATGGCAGGCTAATACCCTTTAAGCCCTTTACCAAGGGGCGCCACATCAGCCATTACAGCCACAGGTTCATTTCCGGCGACGAACTATTTGTCCATCCTTGTGTTAACTCCCTTTACTAAGGGGAGGCCGGGTCACCCGCGTTTTAAGCGGTTCTGGACTTCGGGCCGTCCTCGTAAGCAGCGAGGCGCGGTTTAGATACCAGATGTGGGTTTAGGGTTTAGGGTTTAGGTTTTAGGGTTTAGGGTTTAGGGTTTTAGGGGGGGAGCGAGCACCGAGCGAAGCGAGGTGCGAGCGACTTGTTTAAACTGTGAGTTAAATGGAAAGAAGGCCAGAGGGCTGTTGATTGTTATCAGCAGCCAGCCCTTTCGTCTTTATAGACTCTTCAGTGGCTATTCTTAGAAGGAATGTTCTGGAACATCCGATGACAGCGCGTGAAGTGATGCTGCGCAGCTGTCATGTATCTTACCGACTATCACAAATCTGTCAATGTTTATTGTCAAGTTAGACAGATCTCTGATGAACAGAGTGTCACGGGTCGATGTGGCACATGGTAACCTGTCAAAAGTGGATCCAACACTTTTGTTCTTTGACATCGTGGGTTATTGACTGTGATGTGAATCACATGGATATAAAATACTCTGGTTACGTGGCTCCGAGTAACCGTGACATGGGAATATTCTCATGTCAAGAGTATAAATAGCTTACCTGGGTCCTTACCTAACAATCAATTGATTGATTGTTGTGAATCTTAATTGGACAGTTCATGATCCGGTCCATCAAAAATGTTTCCACGGTACTAAGGAACTTTTCCCGAGGTACTAAGTAACTTTTCCCATGTACTAAATTAGATCCGGCCCTTCACAATCACATGCCTTTCGGAAGTTCACACGCCTACCTTACTTCCTACTAAGGTTAGACTTAGTTAGCTTAGGGTTGGGGTTAGGTTAGGGCTTAGGGTTTAGGGTTTAGGGTTTAGGTTTAGGTTTAGCTATTTAATCCAATGTGTTGCTTGTAAGTAGATGTTTGTTACTTTGTAGCAAGGAATACTTACGGTTAGGGTTTTTTTCTAATGCTTTACGCCTTACGCGCTAGTATTCTTTTCATCGGTTGTAAGATTTGGATATTCTGCCGAATTCTGGATGTTCCCTCTCTTGTGAGATTGAACGTCTATGAAGTATTATCTCGTTATCACTTTCGATACTTATCTGTTCAGCAGCTTCAACTAAAGCAGAATGATAAGTTTCATTAACGTTTTGAGTTTCGGGAACAACACCACCTTTTTCAGCGATGTCTTCATCCAGTTTACGAAAGACTGTTTTCTTCCACACATTTGCAAGGTCGAAAAGATTAGTATTGCGTTTTCGCGATACTATCCAACGACTTCCGAGTAGTCCTATCTTCCTCAAATCCGGTACGAACTCAGTTTCTCCGTCCACGAGGATCTGTGTGAACAGCTCCGGGCGAACATCATCGAGGTCGTGAACGTAATTTGGATCTGGTTTGATAAGGGGTCTGGACGAGTCTGCACTATACAAACCTTTCTCGGCATGTTCATACCATGCCGACCAGTACTCGGTAACAGTTTTTCCAAGTTCAGCAGCTGAAAACCAATTCCATACCTGATCAAATCTGGTTTTAAGTACAAGAATGGATTCGTCGTGCTCTGCGACTCGTAAAGCGAATCGCTTTTCCCAACGTTCTTGTATATTCTTCTTACACCAAGACATGACTAGGTTTTCGGGATAACCGCGCATCAAATAGAGAGCGTTAAGGTCTCTAATTGCTCCGATGTAGATTTCCTTGGTACTACATAGCACGGCTAACCTGGATAACTCTCCAATGTAGACGCCACGTTTGACGTCCAAAGGATGATGTGATACCCATGGAACTCGTTCTCGGTTGTTTCCTGTCTTGACAAATGGCTTCCAATGAAGTTTTCCAGACTCCTTGAATATGAAAGCATCGAGAAATTGACATCCCGACGAGGAAACAGCCCATTCGATAACACAACCATCGAACTTTATTGTTTCTTTAATAAGATTAAGTGCAAGTGCTTCGGACTCGGCGTAAACAATTGCGAAACAATCGTCGATGTACCTTCCATAGAAGGCCACGTTTGGGTGGTCTAAGATTTTTGACTTTATTTCAAAATGGGCTCCAAAGAGGTTAGCAAGGTCCGGAGAATCCGCGACGCCCATTGCGAGGCCATTTTTTTGTCTAAAATATCTAGACCCATGTTGTGTTATCAATTGCGTATTGCCAATCTCGATAGCACGTTTAAAGATGCCCAATTTAACCAAGTTATTCTCTAACGAATTTGGATTAATATGGGCTAATGCAGTGTTTTCTTCCGAAGCGTTGAGTAACCATTCCTCGTACATATTACAAACGATTTCGATGCACAAGTCCAACGGAATATTGGGATAGAAAGCAACTACATCCCCGGTGACAAAATACCATTGTCGTTTGGGGTCTATACGCAATTGGCTTAATCTCGTAAAGAGATCCTTCGTTCCGTGAATGATTGAAGGAGTCGATTTAATAATCGGCTTAAGCTCTTTTGATACAAACTTGGCTGCAGGATTAAATACTACAGAGTGACACGGAATTATGGGCCTAAATCCAGTAGGTTTTTTGTGGATTTTAGGTATACCATGAAATTGAGGATACTTGAACGATGATCCGTCTTCCGGTACATTCGATAGAAAGAATCGAGACAACCCAAGTTCAAATAGAAACAGATGTTCATCTTCGACGGTACGTGCAAGAGTTTGCATCTGGATCATTTTGCTCTTCATTACTTCTTGCGCAACTTCGAATTCTAACTCTTCATAGTTACGTTCATCTTCAAGAAGATTGAGCTAATTCCTTAATATCCAGTCGCGTTCAGACACCGCGAGGCCAAGATTCTTATCTGTCATCGTAATAACATAGTTGTTATCGATAAGAAACTTACGGATCTTGTCCCTTTTAGGAGAGAACGCGTGCTTTCGCATCTCCGTAAGGGCTTCTTCCGGGATACTTGCGATCGTGCGTTGCACGTACCGACGTCCCATCGAAAGGCCAAGTTCCATGTATTGCGGTAATACTGGAGGTTTCTCTTTCTTTTTTGAGCTTACTCCGTAATCTGGATCAAAAGGTTTGTTCATGCCTTCCTTAAACAAAAAATAGATACGCCATCTTATTCTTCGTTGAAAATCATTCCATGCTTGCATGATCAGACTTTGAGAAGGCAGAGTAAAAAACATATAATTGAGTCCGAGTGACAAATCATTTGCTATATCTACAGGGACCACCACACCAGGACTACAGTGTACACTACTACGATACTGGCCAGCCAACAAGAATGAGATCGGCGTATGTAAGTGTACAAAAGAAACTGCGTCTGTTTTAGTCATGGTGAGTATATCGTCAGGAATAGAGTTGGGGAAGGCGGGTCTTACCGACGTAAAAGGTACTACATTAGACCGCGCGTCTAGGCTCTTGCCTTTCCCTTTCCCTTTGGATCGTTCTTGACGGGAGCTCTCCCCTTCCCTTTCTTCTTGTTGTCGACCTTGTTGGAAGCCTTGGTTTGGGGCTTCTTCTGCGAAGGCGTCGACGAGGGTTTGAATTTCGAAGGGCCAGCTTTCTTGGCCTGAGGTTGAGGAGCCTTGGACGAATTCTGGCCAGACAAAGTCTGGGTAATTAGAATAGTAATTAGTATCCAGAATTATGGGTGAAGGGTTACGAGAACTTGCCTTCTTGCCCACAGATCCAAGGTTGAGCTTCTTGAGACGTGCATTCAAGCCCTTATCAATAAGGGATTGAATCGATGGACCTGGTTTGGTCGCATCGGCCATCTCGACATCGGCTGTTGCCGCAGTCGACCGCTTTTTCTCAATCTTGATTGCCAAAGCGCGGTGGCGCAAGTTGACAATCTGTTTGATATGAGAGAAGATGGCTGGCAAAATGGTTTGCAATGCGCTGCATTCAGCCTTCTTCTGCGGTGACACTACCCAATCTGTTATTCGACGAACTCCCTTGTTGTCTGTAGAGAAAACGGGGAGCTTATAGCTGGATTTGCGATCATCGTAAGTTGTCTTAACGATGAGGGCAGCAGCTTCATAACAGTTATTGAGTGCGCATTTATCATCCCAAAAGGCCAGTTCGTCCTTTTTCGCCTGAATGGCGCCGTCGTTGATTGCCTTTTGGAAGACATCACGAGCGGTGGAGAACGTAGAGGAAACTCGAAGAGCTTCCGCTGACCCGGCATCCGCGAATTCCTTCGTAAGTTGGAACTCGGGAGCCTTCACCCGAAGGCGATTGGGGGTGTTGCCTGCGCTAACGGCAAGTTCAAGGCGCTCGAGGCTAGCCTTGACTGTTTCCCTCTTATCGCACCACGATGCGAGGTTGAGGAGATTTAGGGGGGGAGCGAGCACCGAGCGAAGCGAGGTGCGAGCGACTTGTTTAAACTGTGAGTTAAATGGAAAGAAGGCCAGAGGGCTGTTGATTGTTATCAGCAGCCAGCCCTTTCGTCTTTATAGACTCTTCAGTGGCTATTCTTAGAAGGAATGTTCTGGAACATCCGATGACAGCGCGTGAAGTGATGCTGCGCAGCTGTCATGTATCTTACCGACTATCACAAATCTGTCAATGTTTATTGTCAAGTTAGACAGATCTCTGATGAACAGAGTGTCACGGGTCGATGTGGCACATGGTAACCTGTCAAAAGTGGATCCAACACTTTTGTTCTTTGACATCGTGGGTTATTGACTGTGATGTGAATCACATGGATATAAAATACTCTGGTTACGTGGCTCCGAGTAACCGTGACATGGGAATATTCTCATGTCAAGAGTATAAATAGCTTACCTGGGTCCTTACCTAACAATCAATTGATTGATTGTTGTGAATCTTAATTGGACAGTTCATGATCCGGTCCATCAAAAATGTTTCCACGGTACTAAGGAACTTTTCCCGAGGTACTAAGTAACTTTTCCCATGTACTAAATTAGATCCGGCCCTTCACAATCACATGCCTTTCGGAAGTTCACACGCCTACCTTACTTCCTACTAAGGTTAGACTTAGTTAGCTTAGGGTTGGGGTTAGGTTAGGGCTTAGGGTTTAGGGTTTAGGGTTTAGGTTTAGGTTTAGCTATTTAATCCAATGTGTTGCTTGTAAGTAGATGTTTGTTACTTTGTAGCAAGGAATACTTACGGTTAGGGTTTTTTTCTAATGCTTTACGCCTTACGCGCTAGTATTCTTTTCATCGGTTGTAAGATTTGGATATTCTGCCGAATTCTGGATGTTCCCTCTCTTGTGAGATTGAACGTCTATGAAGTATTATCTCGTTATCACTTTCGATACTTATCTGTTCAGCAGCTTCAACTAAAGCAGAATGATAAGTTTCATTAACGTTTTGAGTTTCGGGAACAACACCACCTTTTTCAGCGATGTCTTCATCCAGTTTACGAAAGACTGTTTTCTTCCACACATTTGCAAGGTCGAAAAGATTAGTATTGCGTTTTCGCGATACTATCCAACGACTTCCGAGTAGTCCTATCTTCCTCAAATCCGGTACGAACTCAGTTTCTCCGTCCACGAGGATCTGTGTGAACAGCTCCGGGCGAACATCATCGAGGTCGTGAACGTAATTTGGATCTGGTTTGATAAGGGGTCTGGACGAGTCTGCACTATACAAACCTTTCTCGGCATGTTCATACCATGCCGACCAGTACTCGGTAACAGTTTTTCCAAGTTCAGCAGCTGAAAACCAATTCCATACCTGATCAAATCTGGTTTTAAGTACAAGAATGGATTCGTCGTGCTCTGCGACTCGTAAAGCGAATCGCTTTTCCCAACGTTCTTGTATATTCTTCTTACACCAAGACATGACTAGGTTTTCGGGATAACCGCGCATCAAATAGAGAGCGTTAAGGTCTCTAATTGCTCCGATGTAGATTTCCTTGGTACTACATAGCACGGCTAACCTGGATAACTCTCCAATGTAGACGCCACGTTTGACGTCCAAAGGATGATGTGATACCCATGGAACTCGTTCTCGGTTGTTTCCTGTCTTGACAAATGGCTTCCAATGAAGTTTTCCAGACTCCTTGAATATGAAAGCATCGAGAAATTGACATCCCGACGAGGAAACAGCCCATTCGATAACACAACCATCGAACTTTATTGTTTCTTTAATAAGATTAAGTGCAAGTGCTTCGGACTCGGCGTAAACAATTGCGAAACAATCGTCGATGTACCTTCCATAGAAGGCCACGTTTGGGTGGTCTAAGATTTTTGACTTTATTTCAAAATGGGCTCCAAAGAGGTTAGCAAGGTCCGGAGAATCCGCGACGCCCATTGCGAGGCCATTTTTTTGTCTAAAATATCTAGACCCATGTTGTGTTATCAATTGCGTATTGCCAATCTCGATAGCACGTTTAAAGATGCCCAATTTAACCAAGTTATTCTCTAACGAATTTGGATTAATATGGGCTAATGCAGTGTTTTCTTCCGAAGCGTTGAGTAACCATTCCTCGTACATATTACAAACGATTTCGATGCACAAGTCCAACGGAATATTGGGATAGAAAGCAACTACATCCCCGGTGACAAAATACCATTGTCGTTTGGGGTCTATACGCAATTGGCTTAATCTCGTAAAGAGATCCTTCGTTCCGTGAATGATTGAAGGAGTCGATTTAATAATCGGCTTAAGCTCTTTTGATACAAACTTGGCTGCAGGATTAAATACTACAGAGTGACACGGAATTATGGGCCTAAATCCAGTAGGTTTTTTGTGGATTTTAGGTATACCATGAAATTGAGGATACTTGAACGATGATCCGTCTTCCGGTACATTCGATAGAAAGAATCGAGACAACCCAAGTTCAAATAGAAACAGATGTTCATCTTCGACGGTACGTGCAAGAGTTTGCATCTGGATCATTTTGCTCTTCATTACTTCTTGCGCAACTTCGAATTCTAACTCTTCATAGTTACGTTCATCTTCAAGAAGATTGAGCTCATTCCTTAATATCCAGTCGCGTTCAGACACCGCGAGGCCAAGATTCTTATCTGTCATCGTAATAACATAGTTGTTATCGATAAGAAACTTACGGATCTTGTCCCTTTTAGGAGAGAACGCGTGCTTTCGCATCTCCGTAAGGGCTTCTTCCGGGATACTTGCGATCGTGCGTTGCACGTACCGACGTCCCATCGAAAGGCCAAGTTCCATGTATTGCGGTAATACTGGAGGTTTCTCTTTCTTTTTTGAGCTTACTCCGTAATCTGGATCAAAAGGTTTGTTCATGCCTTCCTTAAACAAAAAATAGATACGCCATCTTATTCTTCGTTGAAAATCATTCCATGCTTGCATGATCAGACTTTGAGAAGGCAGAGTAAAAAACATATAATTGAGTCCGAGTGACAAATCATTTGCTATATCTACAGGGACCACCACACCAGGACTACAGTGTACACTACTACGATACTGGCCAGCCAACAAGAATGAGATCGGCGTATGTAAGTGTACAAAAGAAACTGCGTCTGTTTTAGTCATGGTGAGTATATCGTCAGGAATAGAGTTGGGGAAGGCGGGTCTTACCGACGTAAAAGGTACTACATTAGACCGCGCGTCTAGGCTCTTGCCTTTCCCTTTCCCTTTGGATCGTTCTTGACGGGAGCTCTCCCCTTCCCTTTCTTCTTGTTGTCGACCTTGTTGGAAGCCTTGGTTTGGGGCTTCTTCTGCGAAGGCGTCGACGAGGGTTTGAATTTCGAAGGGCCAGCTTTCTTGGCCTGAGGTTGAGGAGCCTTGGACGAATTCTGGCCAGACAAAGTCTGGGTAATTAGAATAGTAATTAGTATCCAGAATTATGGGTGAAGGGTTACGAGAACTTGCCTTCTTGCCCACAGATCCAAGGTTGAGCTTCTTGAGACGTGCATTCAAGCCCTTATCAATAAGGGATTGAATCGATGGACCTGGTTTGGTCGCATCGGCCATCTCGACATCGGCTGTTGCCGCAGTCGACCGCTTTTTCTCAATCTTGATTGCCAAAGCGCGGTGGCGCAAGTTGACAATCTGTTTGATATGAGAGAAGATGGCTGGCAAAATGGTTTGCAATGCGCTGCATTCAGCCTTCTTCTGCGGTGACACTACCCAATCTGTTATTCGACGAACTCCCTTGTTGTCTGTAGAGAAAACGGGGAGCTTATAGCTGGATTTGCGATCATCGTAAGTTGTCTTAACGATGAGGGCAGCAGCTTCATAACAGTTATTGAGTGCGCATTTATCATCCCAAAAGGCCAGTTCGTCCTTTTTCGCCTGAATGGCGCCGTCGTTGATTGCCTTTTGGAAGACATCACGAGCGGTGGAGAACGTAGAGGAAACTCGAAGAGCTTCCGCTGACCCGGCATCCGCGAATTCCTTCGTAAGTTGGAACTCGGGAGCCTTCACCCGAAGGCGATTGGGGGTGTTGCCTGCGCTAACGGCAAGTTCAAGGCGCTCGAGGCTAGCCTTGACTGTTTCCCTCTTATCGCACCACGATGCGAGGTTGAGGAGAAACTCCCTAAGGGCAGCACGATAGTCAAAAAAGACGCAGTCTACAATCTGGTCAATGGAGCGGCACTCAGCTATTTTCTTGATGACGACAGTGGCCAACTCGTCGATGAGGGCGTTGTGGCGGCCAGCTTCGTCGTTGACGCCAAAAACTGTGTTGTTGACGACAGCCTGGGTGAGTGCGTCCAGGGTGGGGGACATGGCACGAGAGAAGGCAGCAGAGTAAGTGGAAGACATAGTAGCTGTTGGGTAATAGCAAAGTCGTTGGGTTTAGGGGGGGAGCGAGCACCGAGCGAAGCGAGGTGCGAGCGACTTGTTTAAACTGTGAGTTAAATGGAAAGAAGGCCAGCGGCTCGTGATTTTTTACGGGCGTGGACCAGTGCAAGCAATGGGCGCTACCGTACAGGCAAACGATCACTACATACCGCTCATGACAAAAGAGCAGGCTATTGCCTATTAAGTCCTTTACCAAGGGACACTCTCATGCCATTGGACATGGCAGGCTAATACCCTTTAAGCCCTTTACCAAGGGGCGCCACATCAGCCATTACAGCCACAGGTTCATTTCCGGCGACGAACTATTTGTCTATCCTTGTGTTAACTCCCTTTACTAAGGGGAGGCCGGGTCACCCGCGTTTTAAGCGGTTCTGGACTTCGGGCCGTCCTCGTAAGCAGCGAGGCGCGGTTTAGATACCAGATGTGGGTTTCCCCACTCCCAAGACTATATCTTAAGATCCGAAGACCCCACTACCACCTAGTCGTTGAACGCTTCCGTCGGCGTGACCGTTACGGATTCGCTGCTGATTATCCATTCCAGCTTTCGCTGAATCTTGGGGATTGTTACCATACCCGGTCGCCACCGGTGCCTAGGCTGTTTCCAGCGGTCGGCGGTACCCACAAGCTTTAGGACGTCCCAGCAATTCGGTAGTGTCGCCGGCTGCAACCGACTTGCCAGGAGCGTATCCAGCAGAGCTGGTCCTGACAACCCCCAGTGTACTCTCACCTGATGTCCATACCCATTGAAGAACTGCGCGCCCTCGAATTACAAAGTCATCATAGCTGGATAACCCCGCAGCTAGACTAAAACGAGTTTGTATGACCTCCGTAACCCAACATAGAAGGCGTGAGCGAGTGAAAGAAAAAGGGCCCCGCTTGCCGTGAGGCAGCCAACATGTCGATGAAACGTCCCCGAGTCAAGGGCAAGATCAGTGACGAAAGGGCTCCCGGATGAGTTGGGAAGGCACAAGCGGCAGGAGTTTGGGAGAGGACGAGTACTTGAGGGCTGTTGATTGTTATCAGCAGCCAGCCCTTTCGTCTTTATAGACTCTTCAGTGGCTATTCTTAGAAGGAATGTTCTGGAACATCCGATGACAGCGCGTGAAGTGATGCTGCGCAGCTGTCATGTATCTTACCGACTATCACAAATCTGTCAATGTTTATTGTCAAGTTAGACAGATCTCTGATGAACAGAGTGTCACGGGTCGATGTGGCACATGGTAACCTGTCAAAAGTGGATCCAACACTTTTGTTCTTTGACATCGTGGGTTATTGACTGTGATGTGAATCACATGGATATAAAATACTCTGGTTACGTGGCTCCGAGTAACCGTGACATGGGAATATTCTCATGTCAAGAGTATAAATAGCTTACCTGGGTCCTTACCTAACAATCAATTGATTGATTGTTGTGAATCTTAATTGGACAGTTCATGATCCGGTCCATCAAAAATGTTTCCACGGTACTAAGGAACTTTTCCCGAGGTACTAAGTAACTTTTCCCATGTACTAAATTAGATCCGGCCCTTCACAATCACATGCCTTTCGGAAGTTCACACGCCTACCTTACTTCCTACTAAGGTTAGACTTAGTTAGCTTAGGGTTGGGGTTAGGTTAGGGCTTAGGGTTTAGGGTTTAGGGTTTAGGTTTAGGTTTAGGGTTAGGGTTTAGGGTTTAGGGTTTAGGGTTTAGGGTTTAGGGTTTAGGGTTTAGGGTTTAGGGTTTAGGGGGGGAGCGAGCACCGAGCGAAGCGAGGTGCGAGCGACTAGTTTAAACTGTGAGTTTGAAATAGAAAGAAGGCCAGAG
>NC_063005.1:3086171-3216284 GCF_017499595.1 Psilocybe cubensis | reverse complement strand
AAACCCCAGATGTACCTGACGTACGACTGAACAATTTCTCGAGTGAGACGTGAAGTCCCTCTCATTGCGATCAACTGTTCTAAGTGACAGAACGACATTATCCGGTAGATTAAATTTGGGGGTAAACATGCCATCGAAGTGAAAAGAGTATCCTTTGCGTAGTCGTGGTCGGCCATTCGAATATATTGTTCGGTAGCAACAGAACACTTCTTCGCTGTACGATGATATATACGACGAATCAGTCAGAAAATTGCTCGTAAGCATCCTCCCACTTACGTGCGACGTATTACTCATATTACTAATCTTAATTACGTTGCAAAAAGCACAACCATCCCGCATTTGGATCAAATTGTATTATATCATCACGATTACTATACCCTTCCAAAGTTGAAAAAACATTGGCCTTAGCATTGTAGACACATTTTACGACATGATACAGCTATAAAAGAATATACTTCAACAGGTTATATTCGATTGTACCAGTTGAACGACCCCTTCTTATCACATTTTACACTCGACTTCCATTATGTCTCACACACAAGAAATATCTGACATAATGACTATATGGCAGTCAAAGAAATTAAGAAAGGAGGACATCACCTTCACGAAAGCGGCCATCTCCTTGAATACGAACGACCCTTTGGTGGTAGCACGACCAGGTTTAAATAATTCGAAATGGATAGTCAGTCTCACTGCTCATACTAAATCACAAAATATATCGGTTGACCATAGTCCGCGCTTACAGGTCTGTGACACTGTCACAGGGAAAGTGGCTGTACTAGTACACGCGGGTATATGGAAATGGACTACTGACCTCGAAACCGGAAATTTTGTACCGTATGGAGAGGAGGCACCCGAAGGCGTACCTGACGGGCAAATGTAAGTGAATTTGCATGTAAAGTATCATTGTATATTAATACCACTTTTCATATCAATTAATAGTCAAGATGAACCATCGTTTAAATGTAAATTTAGTTACGCCTTCGACACATCCCGCGATACTAGCATATGGGACAATATCAAGGTATCTTCCTACACTATATTAATTCCGTTCTATGACCGCCAATGACGGGAAGATTTTTGAAGATCATGTATGCCGTCAACCTGGATTTAACAAAGGGAACAGACCTCGTAGACCATGGCAGAACGGTCGCAGCTCGACTAATAGAGATAAATATATCATTAACACTCGAGTTTTCGCGAACCGTTCAGCATTCAATACCAAAGAGGGTGGCGAATATAAAGTCCCTTATGAAGTTCACCCTTGGCTGAAGGAAGGCATAACACGATTCCCTGAAGCTCATCAAATACCGAACCCAGACAGACCGAAATACTTTGAATTTACGGAAAATCGAATTAGCAGTCTTGCGGACTCTAACGAACCTACCTTCAAGCAAGGAGACATTATTTGGATGACATTCAAGCTAGGGTTTGTTGTTACTGGTGGCTATTGGTGGCCGGAAATCATTCCTATAGAATTTGTAAGGGTAGGGAAATTACCGGAGCAAATACATTCTAAAGCCGATCATTCACTCTTCCCATCCGTTGACGAGTCGTTCAATTTACTTTGCGCCGGGGACATCGTCGAGTTCACAGATGGTTAGTTGCTAAGCTTTATTATGGTCGATATTCATCTAATGCGCAAGGTATCTTTTTTTAACCAGATCATTCTCCTAGACCAGTAAAACGGATTAGGTTGCATGATTCATACAACCAAGAAGAAGACTCCTATCGAAGGAAAGGTCATGTCGAGAAAGAGGAAGACATCAATATGAACGACGAACCCGTGTTAGATGACGACTACGTGCATGTTGATGCACCTGAAACCAATTCCAAAAACCGGCTTCGATCGGGTAGAGGAGGAAAAAATACTAATCGTTCTTAATGTAATCGCCACTCGACCGCGATGTACTCGAACAACGACTCGGATATGTAATTAGATGTGTAATAGACAGGTGTGTACTCCGACATATAATTTAGATACATGTCGAGACATCAAACATTGTCTGTAAGCCTACGCTTTTCGTTATATTACATGGGCAGGATGCCTAGTTCCCATAACCGATAAATGCCTGCGTATATAATAGCCCAACCAACCGCGTCCAAATTACATGCTACTGACCGGACGCATTTACTTGGAACATGCAACCCATATCATCCGAGCACACACAGGATTGATACACACACTTCCAGCTCAGTATATTTGGCACAGGTTTCTCCATCTGGAAGGCGTTAGTCAAAGGGAAGAGCAATGGATAAAGAACCTAAGGCGACCAAGATAATAATCCCATGACAGACATGACCAACAACAGTCAGGTCAAACTCAAGAGCATCATGAAGAAGACCACAAAAGACATAGACGGGTCTCTGCCGATGTCGACGCATGTACAAAACATCGAGTAATACAAGAGGATGGAATATGTAAATTCCATTGTGCCAATTATCTTATCACACATCTTGCTGATGGACATCTCAAAAACACGAGATTTTCTACTGCTTCTAACGCTATGCCTTGGGGTTGCATGCGCTGGAATTCTTGTCTTGCGCCCGGCTTCAAGCAAGGTACTTGTTCGGAACAAGTGCAACGCTGTATTTGGAACTGGTTTGGATTTGTTCGAGGACTAAATGTGGCATGAAATTATCAGGAAAAAGTCAGTACCGAGTGTCAGTCTCTTCAAGCATATCCGCCTACGCAAACATACTACACTTTACACTTAGATCCCCGCTAATTGTTTTCTAATATTATATCATAACTTGTGACATCACATGCTAGATATTTCATGCAGTTTCTCGGCTACGGACGTGACGATAGAATATGGACCTACAACACGCGCGATGTCCACAGCACGACGCAACTGCTGAGCCACAGTAAAGCCATTTGACATTATCTAATATCACCGCTAGGATTATTACTTCCTTGTCAAATCATTTTCTTATCCGATGTAAAAGCAAACACTTGGTTGGTGCTACCGAACGGTCCCGACATATTCCTCTAATGTCCACACAGGATAGCAACTTTTGCTTCCCTCTACCTCTATTTCTAGAGAGCTAACAACGTTAAACTCGTACCTCTCGTTGTACGTCCTTTCTAGCACTGTACATTCTACTGTACCTTGACGCAAGCATTGTAGCCTTCGGAACACGTTCTTCCTGTAATTACACAAATGCAAGTGTGTCCCCACGTATCCGACCTGCTACCCATGAAGCCCTTTGCAGACTTGGACGCGTTCACAAATGACTACCTCGTGAACATCCATACCAACTCTGGATCAGTTACCTTTGTCATATCCGACGAACTCCAGACCATACTGCGTATCATCGGTTTCACACATACATCTGTCATAGACCTACAGACCGAGATCGGGTATGCGATCATCTTCCTACCGTTCCAGCGCACGCACATCACCACACACACCGTTCGAATGTTACTGTACTACACACTGGACCTACCATCGTCGAACGGAATCGGCCTACGGCACGCGAATTGGCCGAACAAGGCGAGCGTACGTACGGCGGAGCGTATGGAATTTGTGTTCGAGACTGTCTTGAAGTGAAACTGTGTATTCCCTCCTGGAAAAGTGATCGTTGGTACTGGAAATGGTATGCAATGAGGGGGTCCAGGAGCTAGGTGTGTTGGTGTTGATAGTGTTGTATTGGGTTTGTGTTGCGATGATTGGGAGAGAGGGACACCACGAATGCGACAGAAGTGACTATCGTGACTGGGAGGTAACGATAATGTCGTTCTGGCACACGGGGAGATTAGGTAGGGAAGCGGGAACATTCGAAAGATAAGTGTAAGTGTTCGTTGTTCGCTGGGGTCTACAGTAGAAACATGAATGTATTTATACTGTAGGACTAGCTAGCCAAGGTAATCAGAATCCGAATCAAGTAACAAAGCCAAGGGAGAAAAGGAAGATGAATAATATACAATCTAGCCGAAGGGAAGTAATCTAATCAGTCTCAGGTGATCGACGGAATAGGAATGAAGTTGAAACATAGATAAGATAACAAAAGGAAGATAACGAAGATGGGAAAAGCTAGGGATGTCACAGCCCTAGTTGCAAATGCAGACACTCACAAACTTCATCATACGCGCATTTATGCGACCGTTTCATCCATACACAGCAAGTATGATGTGCGACTCGGTATCAAATTGAAACTATGAGTCGTATATGCCTATACATGTAAAAGCAAAGGGTATTATAGTGGTTTGTAGAACCTTGTTGTCGAAAACCATCCGGAAGCGTAGAGGTTGAGTGGAAAGTTTGTAGGCGCGATGTACGGCAGATCTCTACGTCCAAAAGTTTACTGATGTCGAGTATATGCGTGGCGATGCCCTCTATTCTTCGATTATGGAACGCCGTACCAATTTAATGTTCTAACATCCTCGCACCTTTCCTCTGTACATGGCGGTTTTCTTGATGCATGAGCTTCATCATAACCCTTCGCCTCTGCCCGTCCAAGCGACTTCAGCTCCCATCTTGATCTCAAAGCTTACCTAGATACTGTACAGTATAGACCCTACGTGTACGCATGTCAATAACACGACGACATGTGTTTGATGGCATCGGGAAGTCTGCCCAGTAGTGCCGTCAATTAAATCCTAGCTTTTCACGTTTGTTGATGATGTTGTACTCTTTTACTCAGAAACGACTAGAACTGTAGGGACAATGAACATCCACATCATTTTTTTTTTTTTGACCCCAATGCCAGAGGAACAGTCCCTGAGTGCCTGGTCCAGGGGCATCTCACACAGTAACAGGTGTAGTAAAGTCTGGGTTATTTGTCGTTAATAGTTGAATCATTTCTGTCGTCGAGTGACATGATGAACCCAGAATGCATATGTAGTCCAGAATAGAAGCCTCGAAAAGTATACAATTCCGATTTCCTATCAAAACAAAGAAATCCATAACAGCTTGTATCTGAGATTGAACACTGCACACGAATCTTACACAGTCACTCAAATACCCCATTGTTGACTTACATGTTCGGTTTAGCCCCCACCTCTACGAAAGAGTAGCCAAGGCGTTCTGCCTTGCCGCATCGACAATATTAAAAATAACACTAGTGGTGATCGTCATTGTCGTCTAAAAAAATCAGGTTAATCCTAGTCAGCGTATGCTCTGTCGAATGACTTGTTATTAAACACAAAAACGTTCTACTGACCGGAACCATAGACAACAAAGTAGACTCGCGTATGCACGCGAACATGGTGTCATACGCGAGAACAAGCTGAGCGATGATAAGCTTGCTGATAGACATGATTTATTCCTTGCGGAGGTCGAGGAGAATAGATTCGAGGCTATCGCATCCGCGTTCGGGAGAGGTGTACTGAATGTGGCGAGACAAGAAGAAGTGTCATAGGTTGGAATAAGCTCACATTTAATCATCATGGACATCTAGGAATGGTAACTGCTTTTGAAATTCAGGTTATCTGGTATGCATGTCTACGTATGCTATTCTGGTGGAAATCTCCCGTGGGAGGCTGGAGCAGATAAACTAACGAATCCGCATGAACTATTGCTCGTTGTGGAGTACGACAAAAGTGTATATTCCACGGTAACGTGTACGCTACTCAGAATGGTTATAGAACTGCCCTGAGTCGTTCAATCAAAAACCTAATGTCGTATGACCATCTAAACACCAATATACGCCCCAGGGTGGCGTACTAAGGACTCGGGAGATTGGATAACCCGTCAGATGTCAATCTATTCAAAACTGTAATCGGTTATCGTATGACCATGTAAACACTATTACCGTTACCATTTCATTTCTACCACTGTGTTTTACAGGACCCTTGCACCTGAAGCTCGGTTCATTCTGGACCGACGAGCACGTTTATTGTAAATTTCATATAATTTCCGGAAACCCTCTCGTTTCACACGGTATTTCACAAAATTTGTGTTTGTGACAATCCATACATATTGTGAAGCAGTTTCAACTCATTACTCTTCAAAATTTTGACAGAAATAAAGCATTATGAGCCTGTCTCTTTTTGTCTCCATTTTTTGGACTTTTCACGGCGGGATATTCAGAATATAGAAATTCCACAAAGTAGGTAATCAAATGTTACAACATACTTGAAATATATTGGTCCATCCGTCTTTCACATTCATTTGAAACATAATGCTGCCAAATATACTAAGTTTCTTACCACATAGTGCTTTATTAACGGGTAATACACTGACACTCAAGTAGCGATGGCAGTAACCGTCTGTCAAATTGAGTCTAGTCTATGAGTCAATGCCAAACATGTGCGGTAACTTCATGGATTGGAATGAGGACGCGCCCTGGGCGATAAAAAGTAATCAATGTAGGTGTGAGTTGTGTAGTGCAGAGATATATGGCTGTCGGAAAGTGTCGGTTTAGGCCTCAAATCAACAAAAAACGGATATACCTTCTCAGGGGTAATATATAGTAATTTCTCTTCTCGTGGAGTGATATATATATATAAAATGGTAATACAAAGATATTGGAGTGTTATTGACATTATTGATACATTCACATGCTACGGGAGGCAAATAGGATTTGGGTGTCAATGAAATCTTTGATAATGTTCGTTTTAAAGTTTGAATCTGAATGGTCGGACTGGTTTTCCTCGTCCATTTTTAAAATGTTATGATTAGACGCTGGAAGCTGGTTGATGCTTACATTACACTCTACGGTAAAGTTTCAACACATGATTACTTTTCCCGTTTTCCTTACTTTCGGCCACACCTGTCCTACTTTTCCATTTGCGGTCACATTACAAGGCTACTATACACAAGCAGAGGCTTTACACTGTACTATTTAATTTTACGTTTTATTTATCTTTATCGTTTGAGCACTTCGGCCCCAGGCACGATAATTCCGATACACCCCCATTTTCCAGTCGTCCACTAAATCCTCTGCGCACACGATTACCGCTTCAATCAGAATCCATTTCCCTGGACACAAACTGTTTGCCCAAATTCCTTTCGGTATATCTCGCCCCTCTTCGTCGAGAATTGACGTCATCGTTTTTTTCCAATAAACTGATATTTTGGCTTCTCTCTCGTTTACATCCATAAAGTTGATACAAGTAGATTCAACCCCTCCAGCCTATAGATGGTGAATCATGGATGGTTGCCTCGATAGTGAGCACATACCATGCCGGTCCAAGGATATATTTTTTCAGCTTTGTTTAAAAATGTCCGCATCCCCTTTATTTGAGCGCACCAAAGTTCCGTCCAAAAAGTGGCGGTACAGTTAAAACATTCTAGAATAATTAGGTGCTACATTCATCAGAATATACCCGTTGATTGTTGGTTGAATATATCTTACATCGGCACCATCTTCGTCCCCTACAACAGAACCATTAGTTGCCGAAGTGGTAATGTCAGTCGCATCGGCAATTTGTCCAACAATATTGATAGCCCGGTAAGAAATATTGTCGTCGAAAGTGTCCCCACGGTATAATACCACTCTTTCGTTTAGAAATTCTTCAGGTCTGACTGTGTTTGGTAAGGTAACAAATCCGTTTTGAATCGCAAGTCGTAGCTGATTTTGAGTGATAGGTTGGTTCATGATGTGATATATTAGATGAAAGGTTCAGCCTCAACCTTTTTATACTTAAATTCTGACTGGTTAGTCGAGATGCGAAATGTTCTTACGTAATATGACTTAACACATAAGATGTTGAGTGTAATGCGTAATCGCATAAATTAACTTATGTTATGTCGAATATACTATCATTTTTGCCCTATTTACCCCTTCTGTCTTCGTCGTGTACGTAATTTGGTTGACCAATAACCTGTGCTTCTTGGCCGGTTAGAATGAACCACTGAGTCCATATACAAGTCAACAAGGTTAATAATGTTGCAAATGTTAATATAAATGCCGTATATCTTCATATCGCTTCACCATAGTCATCAATATCCTCGTAATTATAATGCTTTGTAAAGTCATTTTATTGGAACAAGACATCCCGGTTTTGTTGTAATTTTTTTGTAGGATATTGGGCAGGTGCTCGGTGGTATGGTACTGGATTTCCATTTATATCTCTTATGCCGTGGCACTGTAAGATAGGTCGAATGTGGGGCGTAGCACTATCTTCTATGATATCCATTTTTCTTCTTCAGAAACAGTCACTTCATGTATGATATCGTTGGGAGGGGGGCGCCGGGTGGTTGGTGGGAAATCCCGCTACGCGTAGTACAGATCCGGGTTGTCGGATAAGAACCTACGGTACCATGACGTTGGAGACGTCGGAGTTTGGATTGCGTCGGGACAAATATCTTTCAGAGATAGTCGAAAGTGGGCTTTTGGAAATTGTTACGACGCACTGTCCTAAAGAGACGGTACCAGTCAAGGCGTGATGGGGTGTTTGAAGTGTGTTTGTGTATCTCGATTTTAGAGCTCAATATCATATACAATGCTTTATTACCAACACATTCAATATCAATTAATGTATCTACCTTGCTACTCAATCATATAGATACTACAGTCAACAGACTACCGGTTACACTGTAACTGTGCACTCATAGTCAGGCATCTGTCCGGTGACATCGTGATCCATCCAAAGTCGTCGCCAGTTAGCGGATAGGCGATGCACTCAGATAGACAGCTAACCCGTGATATTCTTATGCCACTCATGGGAGATCTCAGCAAGCGATCTCTATTATGACATTGTAATCTAAGGTCCGATGTGCCCATTGAAGAAGATATCTCGAACATTCAGTATCATTCATCGCCGAGCAATGATAATCAGCACTGTGAACGTCTGAGCTGGCAGCGTTTATCAGTTGCTTGTCATCTATACCGTGTGTCAGCACTGCACTTATATATGCCTAGCTCCATTCATTTTAGAAGAAAATTATGAACTGTTTAAAATTTTGGACGTCACAAATCACGACTTTTGTGCTCTGCAGCCATCCTATGACATAGTGAAAGCAAAAATATGTGTCGCCTCTAAAACTTGATGCTCTCTGCTCATCATGTATCCATAATTTTGGAAGAGCGATGAGCAGTCGCAAAGTCGTACCCTTAAAGTCAGTCGTGTGAAGATGCTTTTGTTCTGGAAGCGACTTGAACAGATTTTCGCATATTACCGTCCGTGCGATTCCCACTGTACCCGCAAGTTACTTCTCCGACCGCGTATCCATCGTTCATCAACACCGCGTTGGTTAAATAGTCAGTGTGTATCGATCGGTTTGTGGAGCGTCGAGTGCTAGTCGTTAAACAGGGTCGGATGTATCTGGTGAATCCCACGAATGTGTGGCAGTTCCATCAGTCGTTTCAAAGCGGATTTATTACCTTGCCATACACAGTTAGACGGGAAGATTTCTGACAGATAGAGTAGTATTCAAAGGATTCTAGGATAATGATGAGCGTGGTAAGGAAAAATGAACAGGATATCTATGTAGGGAGACCCATCCAGTACGTTGTGTGCTTTTTACATTAAATTTTTCAATCTCAATCTCTTTACGATTTCTTTTTTACAAAAAAGGGTTCATCTATTATAAGGTGCGTCCGCCAATTTGAGTCCAAGTTTTTACCGCTGGAACAAAAAACGGTGTTCAGTATCGCCCAATATGGAAGGCGCCGCGGCATTTACCGCCCGGTTGTTTTCGCGTTTATGTTTACCCGGCACTGGGCGGGTACTAGGTCACATGTAGTTCCGCGACGCATATGTAATACTTGCAGTGGCTCTCAATGTGTTTCAAAAGAACTTTCTGCAGCTGCATTCTGTTCGTTCAAAAGTACGCTCGAAGACGGAGGGACGGTGGACAAAGCAAGGGACCCATCCAGGGAGGCCCTAATGGTACGTTCTACTTGTGTTCAATTTTTTAACCTTAACCATAATTTCCTAGCTTTACCATCTCATCGACTCCGCCACCCTTCACGACGGTCGCATCCGCCAAGCCAAGCACGTCACCACGAGCTCGCTGTTAGTGGCACGCATGAAGCTGCGTGTCATGAGGATACCCTAAGTTGTTTGTACAGCAAGTGGTGAGTTGGCTCGTACACAACGAACAGAGAGCTAACGACGCACCTGAATAGAACGCCTCCAGAATGCCCATGGTTTTTGTTTGCACGCTGAGCGGTGAGCTGGAGTGTACACGACGAGCAGAGAGCCGATCATACACCTGGATAGAGTGCTTCTACAATGCCCACACAGTGTTTATGTCGAGGATTTCTTGAGTCATATCTATGCGCTATTGAGCTAACGTGAGTTGCAGTGCACATGACGAGCAAAAGGTTGACGACGCATCTGGATAGAATGGCTTTATAATGCCCAGTGGTGTTTGGGTCGACGTGACGGTGAGTCGTATTCGCACACTGTTGATCTGGTTAATACCCTTTATACCGCAGACACATGGCATCACTGTGCGGTGAGTTGGGGCGTAGACGACGAGCAGGTATCTGATAGAACGGATGACGGTTTTGCTTGTACACTGAGTGGTGTGTTGGAGTGTACACAAAGAACAGAGAACTGATCCCGCACCTGAATAGAACCTTTCTACAGTGCCCCGACATTGTTTGTGCCAACAATATGTTGAGTTGTATCTATGCGCTGTTGAGGTGATACTGATACGTTTTGTATACGGTCAGGGTACGGAGCGGTGAGCTGGAGCGTGTAAGACGTACAGAGAGTTGATAATACACCTGGATGCAGTCTGTATGCACCATACGAAGCTCCGCAACACGTTGAGTTCCATCCCCATAGTATCGGTGGTAATTTGATTTGCACAGCGTGGAACACTGAGTACTCTCATCGGTGTGTATTCAGGCCATCCGTTGGTGCAGAATGCGTACCTCGCTATGCGAAGCTCAGGCCGATGAGGGTTGAACCGATGGCATACAGGAGAGATGGTTGTGGTATCACGTATGACTAGTAAAGTTGAGGCGTACAAAATGTGCAGAGGAGCGATGAAGCGATGGGAAGCGGGTGAGATGGCCAGTGGGGAGGACATGTTGGGTTGAACGATGACTGATGATACACCTCCGACAATGCCATGTATGTTATGGCTTTCGCATTGCCGCCACGCTCCACCTTGCCTACCACAACACACAGAGCGCTCTGTGTTGTGCCCTCCACCCCTCCTCTGACGCCATTATTTTCCGCCCACAACTACATGGAGCGCATGGCGCACACGCCCTCCATTCCGCTCCTGCGTGTCGCTGCAGCCGCCACCACCGTGACATACACTCCGCCGTCGCACCTCCATCCTCCACGACATACAAGTAGCGGGGTGCCGCCTGCACGGGGAGGCACCGGAACGCCGACGCGGTTGAAATAGAACCCCAAGAGTATCAAAATGCGCTTTTCGCTCTTCTTATCCTCTGTTTTCGTATTCGCGTATACTATCCTGCTAGCATCTGCATCTGCATCCGTTTCACCCAAGGGAGGGTTCTCTCTCCCATGATTACCCTAGCTGGTATAGTAGAGTAAAGGTCCCAGATCAATCTGAGTTATCCGCTGAATAATGTTCTGTTCACGATAGTATTTTTATCTATATCAAAAATGTAGCTGATATAGCGACAATGTCAACAGTAAAAAACAAGCCGCTACTTTACTTTACTCGAGCGAACGAGAATGGGAATATATGGTTAGTAGACAAGCAGTAGTACGAATTTCGATATGAGGGGGGAGTGTCACTGAATATCATCGAACATATGAGGATTTTGATAGTAACAAACCAGAGGTGACCAGATATTGTCTGCTGTCAAGTAAACGAGAACAGGGTGTGAGAGCGGACTCGTTGACAGGGAAAGGGGAGTAGACGGTAGCAAACAGCTCCACGATGTCGTGTCGACACGGAAGTTTGGCGGAAGTAGCATAAAATATACTTCGTAGCGAAGGCGATGTGAAGGAAGACTACGGGAAAGTTGTCGCTTGTACTGGATGAGCATAGTGGTAGGCTTCTGCTTGTCGCGAACGGGGGAAGGGTATGTGGGACAGTAGATCACGAGTAAAATCGACGTCTGCAATGAAGTGGATTTGGTTGCTGAAGCGCTGAAGCGCTGACCGGGACCGTTTACACTTTCTTAGTCACACCAAACAAATCACATGAGTATAATGACTTTTCGACGCGTACTCCTATTTAGTACTGTCACGTTATATTTTTGTGCACATGTTAATATCAAGATTTATTCTGTCGTTATCTGAAAGCGGTGACTACAGGAAGACTTTGTACGTGGCTATACAGAGTTTTACACCAGTTATACTTTAAGTACACCAAATACTCTTATAACGGTCGTTGTATAAGTATATATAATAATATTAAATATTGGAATGAACACTCACGGTAAACATATGCGCCTATGGCAGAGATGAAGGTTGTCTGGTTCTATAATTACATAGAGCGTTCCCTTTAAAAAAGATATTTGTCAGTGGTCATGTTTTATTAGACAAACAACATACATCTCTAATGGTCGTGTCCTTGACTGTTCCGTATATGACTTTCCCACCTTGACTAAAGAAAAAAACTTTAGTTCCAATCTAGAAAATGTATGAGTATAACCAATGGTTAAAGTAGAGAATTGAGCATGGATTAAACATACATGGAATTGTATATTGTCTGAATGTTGCTGGTTTTGGCCAAGAGATGCATTGTTTATTTCAGTATTTTCGACCATGATGTTGTTTAAAGACAGAAAAGCTGTAGTAAAGCTTTGACCAATGTCAATGACTATTAGGTTGTTACAACCCAGTTTTATACTGAAATATTATAATCCTAAGATCTGTTGTTTTTGAATTCGAATAGAAACTTCTATAGTTGTTACGTTTTATTTACGTCCGAATTTAAATAGGATTTAATTTCATTGAATTAGAAACAGGGTTCAACTTTATTACTATTAAACTTCTTGATTCCGGCAATGACTATTCGGATATACACTCATTGGTGGGCTGCATATTAATATAGTCTTACATAAAATAGTTTAATTTAATAGCAAATAACTTCATTTTTTGAATTGTGTTTTATACGTAATTAGACACAGAGTCTTTTTCTATAGTCTAGAATCAAATTAAAATTACTCAGGATCTTTTGCTCATAGTGGCGTAATATGATGAAACACATTGTATTTTTAGAATGATTCCTCATGATGGCGTCATCTTTACTTTTGAACAAATATATTAGACAGTATGCAATGTACATTATACCAACATTCACAGCCTCCTTTGATTTTTTTCTACTCTCTATTATGATAATTATACTTGTCGAATAAAAAGGTGTTTATAGTTATGTTTTTACTTTTCTCTTTTTATAACAAATTTGTTTAACACATTTTATTTTTAGTTTAGAAACACACTTGTATGTCATCAGAAAGTAACTATATTATAGTATCATTACCCTGTTTCACATTGTATGTATAATTCTATATAATTGATATTTATCAGTTACGTAGAATCTGATCTTGTTTTTTTTTATATAGTTATCAAGAATAGGTGTTTTATTGTGACGCTAAGATCCTATTCATTTCTATGATGTTGATATTGTGCATATCTATTGTCCAGAAATATACATTGTACGTACTTTACGGATTTGGTGCAACTATTTGCAGTTAGTATCCTTTTAATTGGATATTAAACCAAATAGTAAAGTATGTCATTGTATATGTCTGATACAATATGTAGACATGCACGACCTTTAGAAGCTATTTAACAGCAAGATTTAGAAAGTCATATTGAATGTGTGTTGGTTCTAGTGTATTATTTAAATAAATGTGGTGTGTTCATATTAGCGTTTAAGTAATAATGATATATGTCAGTGGCATGGTGACAAATTTATTGAATTTATATTTTGTGGATTTAATTTGAATTCAAATGTCATTATGTATATCTGTATTACAGTTAAAATATTTGTTTATACAACCACTTTTCCTATCAGAAATAGATAGAAATCATAGTTGAGAATAGGATTTGTGTAAATACTATCTACTATCAAGTCATTGATGTATTACAAGGCTTATTCAGGTGATTTTCTATACTGATCATGAACCGATATGACTGACAGAAACCTTGCGGTAATTGGTAATTCATACCATGATGACGTTACTGGTATCTGCCTATCGGAAGCTATCCATTGCATGGTCCGACGGCAACTTGCTCGTATAGCGTTAACTTCTTGAAGAACCGATTGTGAGGGCAAAGGGTATTCCTCTTTGTCTATATCCTTATGACTTCGTCCCTTCCCACTAGCCTCTTCATTACTTAACTATTCCCTTTCCAGATGCTGACGTATAAAGGTCCGTGGGTTTGCCGTCTCACTATCGCCGCCTATCAATGTAATATTCTAGAAGGGTTTATCAAATTTGGTCAATGGGTGGCGTATGACGTCATCGATGATACTCGTTTCATTAGATGGTTCTGTGATGATGCTTCATCTAGAGCCCGCTGGGACGTATAGTTGAGGACAATCAAAGACATCAAATTTTGTATCTCAGGAACGCGAATTTTCTGGCAAAAACTAACGACGGATTCAAACTCGGACGGTCAAATAGCGTCTAAAAACACACTTTTCGTAAAATTCCCACGAGGTTTTGACCACCGCCAAATTTTTTGGCCAAAATTTTTCAAAATATAGTCATGTTACTTGGTACCGGGCAGCTCGGCGACTCCAAAATTTACCACAAATGACTCGCTGAAAAATCGGCGGGCCTACTTTTGCTTTCTCACTGCCCATGCCGATGTACTCGCCGTCAAATCAAGATGAGCACCCGTAAAACGCCAGGAGCAATTGATGAAACAACGAATATTTTTGGTGGAACATCCTTTGGAAGTGCTTCAAGATGTGTTTTTTTGCTCAGATTCTATATCCTAGCTGCTTCTTGAAATGTCTTCTTTTCAACTTCACAATAGCAGTATTGCACAGTCATCCACAGCACTATAGACATAGTTTATGAATATGAATAGCCATAGCTAAAAAGTATAATAGCTTGCCAGTTCTACAGGGTTCAATTTGCAACAGAATTTTCGCTCAAAATGCATTCATGGCCTTTAGAGAAAAGAAGATTGAGGAAGTTATTGTTTTTGGCCGGAAATGTTCCTCATTTGCCTGGGTGGTCTGCCGTTAGGTGGCATCTTGCCGAATTTATTTAAGCGGAACGGCTCGATAATTTTTTTTGATATTTCAGGCGCGAACCCAGAATATCAAAAGCTATCTAAAAATGAATTTTTCGAGAATTTAGCGAATTTTTTTGACCACCGCCAAATTTTTTGGGAAATTTTTTCCAAAAAAGTTGAATCTGAAAAATCTGCTCGTGCAAATCGTTTAATTAGACGTAGTATTACCTATTAAAACAGTTTCGAGGCACCCTACATGTGTGTCATAGACTACATAATTCGTGCAAAAAAATTGATGTCTTTGATTGTCCTCAACTGTAGACCTTTGGCCTTGACCCTTGTCATTCGATCGCGTGGTTGCCGTGTGAGTTAAGATGAACTACCGTCTGACGTGAGAAACCGTCTGACTTCAGTTCCGAAATGTTGACGTCGAGCATTGAATTGGATGACAAGGGATAGTCCGAGCACATTGGCCATTATGTAACAAGAGACTATCGGTACGCGGAGGATGTAAAGGCGCGCTTATTACGCGTATACAAGTGACAGTGAGTAGACGAGAAGACCAGTCATTTCGGACGAGAAGTGTTGGTAAACTTCCGTAATGTGTCGATACTGTCCTGTACAATGTTCACTGCAATGATGGACTAATCTCATTACATTGAAGGAAATTTTCATGATGGGATATCCATAGGAGGTCTACACACCGCCGTCACAGTTCTGTCTCGTGTCTAGTAGAAGGTCTACACACCGCGCGCGGTACTCAGCTTCCGTGACAGCTAAAGGTTTTGCCCAGCACATCGCATTGCAGTCTAATTCTATTGTACTGTACCTTACGTACTTGGCACCGAGAGGAGTTAGTCATATCATTATACTCCCGACGATATACATCATTATGGATCATTTTACCGTTAAACTGGACACTCTATACCATTTAGCATTGTCGATGTTGTGAGAGTCATACTGGGAATACCTTTTCGACGACAAGGATCAGCATCACTGCTGTGCTGATACCCTTCCATCAACAATCAGCATAAACCAGTTGCCGCTATCGCTTTACTACCTTTCTACCTTCCTGTTTGTCGTGCACGCGGCTCCCAATCTATCCGCTTCCCAACTGCGATGACATTATCGATTTGACTACTCATTCCGTCCATCGTCTATCATCGATTCCTAACAATGCGGTACTGTGCTGTGATGTCCCGTTGCGGAGGCAGTACTGACGCGCCTTGATAATGTTCGGTCCTCTGTGCCACCCGGACGTGGTGCGCCGCGGCTGATTAGTAAGTCACGGTTTGTCATCGTCTTTCTGCTATTGCTGACTCTGACACGACACCTGTTGTCCAAGGAGCACCCCACGGAGAATGCACTTGACGACGGATCGCGCCACGCTAGCATGCTGGTCAGGTGAGTCTCAGCCTCTTACATGTCACCCAGCACAATACTGGGATACGACGTGGCCTACCGCGCCCGACTCACAGTCGAACTGCGTGTTATTGAACATGGGACGCGTCGTTAACCCGAATGACCAGTAGAAAAGATACGTACCCTATACGTCCTTTGTCTCCTCGCATGATGATTGACTTTGCATCCACACCTGTAGGTCAATAAACACGTTACTGCCTATACACGGATCTCCGTCTGATTACCGTCATCACCAACAAGCCCAGTCTGACCAGTTGAGGGATGGGTGGAAGGACACTGCAATTGCTGTGCTTGGTGGGATTAGCAGATACGGGTAGGGTGACTAGATAGTGATTAATTATACCAGCTGATCTGCACGAACCTTGACATTCCCGACGCGACTTCCAAGCTGCGGCGCAGCACACATTATCGAGTATAGTAAGTGAAGTGGACTAACTGAACAGTCCATCAGCAGTGGTGGAAAACGGCGACAGACACTCAACGGGTAGGGTTCTGAGTGGGTGTTGAGGGTATGGAATGCAGGTGTATACCTGCCATGCTGAGAGACCGAGTCCAGTATCACTAACATAATACAGGTACACCTCCGTCAGTCATGACCGGACGGCGCTGAACAGACGATTGGCGGTGTTCTGAGTGTATTAGGGAGAGTGGTTTGGTATGTAATGCAGGTGCATACCAGATATGTCTGCAGTGTCCATTTATACACACTGACCCGTTTATCGTCCAGTATACGGTCGCGGGTCGAGTCCACGCGGGTGTATCGTTGAAGTTTTGAAGGATGTGTTAGCGATGGTTGGTTGTAGTACATCCAGGTACGTACCGCTGGTGTCTGTTGTGTAGCCCACATCCATATAGACTAACCCGCGCAGAGCTCGTTTATATTGTCCGTCGAAACAATACTACCGTACGATTCGAGTCCATGTAAATGTTTTTAGAGCCTTGAAGGGGACTGGTGGTGTCTTGTTGGAACCTTGAAGAGGGGTGGTGGTGATGGTGACGGTTGAAGGTGAAGTGGACATTTCCATTTGCAGCGGCACGCTCGTCGCTTTGCCATTCAAGTCCGGTTACCAACATTTTCGAATCACGTCAGCTTTTGGCTCCAGGTTTAAGGTGCTCATCCCACTGAATACGCCTGGTCTACATCAGCAGTAGCGGCCCAAGACTGGACCAAGACTTCCCTAAGACATCCAACGAGCACGAGAATGAACTGCAACACACCATCGACGGTGCATATCAGATATGAAGGCATGGCATCGTATGTGCCTGGTACAATCTGGGTGTTTGGAGAGGGAAAAATTGTTGGGTCAGCATACGGTCATGGATATGGGGATGATTGGAAGTGGCTTTAAAGGGAGCGACGTGAAGAGAGATTATCATTGAATCATTCACCTTTCCATCCTGCACGAGCACAGACACTAAGATTTCGTCTGGATCACCGACGCGTCCCAGTACTTGAATATTCCGCTGATCTATTCACCGCACATACATAGGCGAAATAAACATGAGTTTTGACCCGTATTTAAGTGGGGTCTCGGTTCGAAGAACTGAAATAGGTTTAAGGAATGGAAGCAAAGAGACCTACCGCCAATATGCATCCAGCCATTCCCATGGGCAATAGCGGCATCTCTCCGAATATCGTCTTGTCCCTGTTCAAGTACAGTTTGGATGGTGATGTGCAGGAACGAGAGAAATTTGTCTGTTGCTTCATCGTATCGATATCAGAGTATCAGTTAAGAATTTTCTTGTTTTCAGATAAACAGAAAGGGTGGGGTGCAGGGCAGCATAAACCGCACCCGCCGCACTTTCTACGCGCTCAAGCAGAGAGGAAATTGAATACAAGACTTACCGTTCCCTATGAAATCATCCAACGCTGAACCCTGCCCTTCTCCATGTATTGCCCCTCCCTTCACTCCTCCTTCGACAGTCGTCTGTACAGGAAGCCACCCAATCAATGCTTCGGAGCCCTCCCCGCCAACAGCACTAGCAGGGAAGAGTATCAAAATATGACAGTGCGAAGGCCGGGAGCACGGGTGAGAATGGCATTGGAACGGGAGTGTAATAGTAGAACAGGTCGGGCCGACGAGGGTCAGCGAATGTTATGGGATTTATTTCTGATTCCGGTTCTGGTTCATATTCGTGTTGGGTGGGGAAGTGTCGGAAGATGACGGTACTGCCCGGTCGCTGTTGTAGTATATGGCCTGCGAAGATGTTGCCTCGGTGTACGTGTATATGATATGATATGTTGCAAGGTGGTAGGTCTAGGTAGACAAGTGCTAGCCTTCCTGTACAGTGACGATCATCTTTTGCCGGTTCGAGTAAAGTCCCTTCTGAGGATTCTAAGGGTTGATGATGAAGCTTTTGGAGTGACTATGGCGTGCAATATCGTAAACGATGATTAGTGGTACTGAGATCGATGTCGCTGAGACTGAACGACAATCGACCTCGAAAAAATGGTGGAAAAAAAATCATGCTTGGGGCCCGCAGTCAAATCCGACGCGGTCCGTTTGTTTGGAATTAGCGTCAGTAGTAAACATGCCCCTATTTTATAATTCACGGTGACACCGTTCGACACCGGCAATGCCAACGACTGTTTGGCAGAGTATACAAATCATACTTTTCAGAGAGGTAAAATGCATGTTATTGAATATTGTTGTAAGGCATGGGATTAAGCAATTCGTAGGTATGAAATTGGATTTTGTAAGGCATGTAATTAAGCAATTTGTAGGCAAAAAAAAAAAAAAAAAAAAAAAAAAAAAAAAAAAAAAAAAAAAAAAAACATAATCAGGTATTGAGGATTAGAATACAACTAAAAAAAAAAAAAAAAAAACAGACACGCACCTTATACACTTCACAAACAGGCAACTAACTATCGCCAATGACTGAGTCGACATCTAACTCCTCCGACAATACGACAAATCGCACAGCAGACGTAAGAGATAGGTTAGGAGTGATGTCACTGTTAAAAATGGTCAATAGCAGCGATACAACGAAGAACAAGCGTAGAAATTTAAAGGAAAGCGAAACAGTAAAGAATGGGTATTTACAGAGTCAAACGGGACAGACACAGGCCTGGAGGCTATCTCAATATAAAAGCAGACCATAAGCAACGATACATGGGTCAACAACGAAAGAGTTCGTGAAACAAAACATTGCCACACGGAAACTGCACAAGGAAAAAGAGGATCAGCGGACCGAATTTGACCGTGAAACGTATGAGTTTATGTAAATGGTTGCAGAGACACGACCCAACGCGCCAAAATTTGGCGATTAAAAAAAAAACCACAAAACCCACTTCCTTTCAATCACGGGAATTATTTAAGTTGATGGAGGTTGCTTTGCGATCGTTCGCGATTCAGTACAAAGTACATGAGCTTCATTGCATATGACATTTATTTATTTAAACTATCATTTCACCAGGTTCAGAAATATAAGACCACGTTTGTCATGAGATACACTGTCTGTGTCAGTAGAAAACTCGATCAGTGACGCCCATGTCCCTGAGGATTCCTTCGAAACGTGAATCTACAGTATTTGTGTCAAGCAACATGTGAAACACTCCTCTATTAGCTTCACCGCATTCCGGACAGACAGACGTTGGTATAACACCACCGCCCTTCAAACAAATCTCCATGTTATTACCGACTTCGTTGTCCGCGATGGGCAACAAGAAATGTCAGTGCATGTCAGTGCATGTAAGTGCACGTCGGCACTGACATTCACTGACAATATAATGTCTATGCACTGACATGCACTGACATCACTTAGGATTTGTGAAAAAATTGAAGTCTGTACTTCTATACAATAAAACTATGTTTATTGCAGGATTACTTAGATGGATTTTGACCGGATTTTAAGTGTCTGGAAATCTAGTATCCTCCTAGAATTATTTTAACACTGACTGCCAAGAGTTGATGCACTGACACATGCACTGACCGCCAAGCATTTGCACTGACTGTGCACTGACATGCACTGACGGTGCACTTACATGCACTGACGATGCACTCACATGCACTGACGGTGCACTCACATGCACTGACATAAACTGACTTTCAGTAATGGTGCACTGACGATGCACTGACATTATTTTTACCTTATAATCATGTTATCTTTTATTTCAAACGAAGAACACAATGGTAGGTAGGTAGACTGGTATGAATTACCTCTGGTCCATCAACTGTCCCAAAGACCTGCTCAACTAGGATGCACCGATGGGACTTTCTAGTTCCCTTTCCCTTTTAGCTGTGTCATAGGGACGTCCTCCCTACTAAAAAACCGCACCCAAGCTAAGGCCAATATTTCAAAGCATTGTTGCGCCTGCAGCCAAGTATGATCCCAAATCATTGTCAAACAAGCATATTGGATCATTTATACACAGGGATACTCTGAGGCGTCTATCTAATGATTCCAGCATAATTCATTCATTTTCCAACATCTATGCTTGATTTAGTACACCGGATCATTACTTGAAAATGTAGAAAATATATGTCTACTTCTATATCTTGTTATTTAGCCATGTCTGGCCCATAAATTCCGAGACTGTATGTTTTAATCCTCCCTAAGTTAACTTTCTCACGGCCCACGACTTTCAATCTAACAAGTAAAAACTTTGCCACCACACGATGAACTAACCAACGCACTAACATAACCCAGGACGCACTGACACACCCTGACCAATTTATAGATGATTTGAAACATGCACTGACACTGCACTGACATCACTGCAGTTTACACTGACATTGCTGTGGTATGCACTGACATGCACTGACCGCACTGACATTGCACTGACATTTTCCAGTGCCCGTCCGCGATGTACCTACGAGCAAGCGAATGGCGATTAGAGGAATACACGTACAGAAGACACGCAGAAGAAGATATACACACAATACATACCATGGATGATAAGAACGGTTACACATGAAGTGCACGCTGGGAAGATCGAGCTGGTCGATGTAACTGGAGCACCTTGTCATAGAACACCCGAGACTCTTCTGTGTTTGTCAATTCAGCAAATTGCTTTATCCTGTCAACGATCTCCAGACGATACGATTTCGTGAGAGCTTGATCCTACGAAAGGAAAAACAACGAACAGATTAAATAGAAAGGGAAACTTACATTCTGAATTTCACTCCTACTTTCCTTGATCGTCTTGATCAACCATTGCTTCATTAAACCGACACTCGCCACTCCATTTCGACTCAAAACTTGTAAGACTCCCAAGGAGAATCAATTGCACGTCGTCGATATGCTCCAGGATGTCCTTCAAACCAGTTTGATGTCGGTTAAGCAGCTCCGGCGTCGAGGTCAAGAACCTCAGAACAAGCGAGTATAGATGAGGACAGGCCTTTCCTTGGTACATGAGATGCTCGATAACCTCCTGCAACGCGTCGGGTGTGTTGCCTTCTTTGTCTTTGTCCATCCAAAAGCGTAGAACATCTTCATACATACCATCTTCTCCTAGAGTAACACGAGTCCGCCAGTGAAGCGGTATAGAAAAGCACAGCGATACCAAGATACCCATTGAGGTACATACCCTAATCCAAGCATGAGAAAGTCTGTACAACCTACAGTCTACATGAAATTTTAATGTCTATCATAATCACAAGAAAACAGAGGCAGCGTACAAACGCTGATTAATGTAAACGACAAAATATTCTGCTTCACGTCTTTCTTCGGCTGCTCCATCACAGCCGTGTTCTGCACCAGAGACGGTGCGTGGAAGTCGAACGAGAAGAGCTCGTTTTCAGGTGCTTTGGGCTGTGCCGCCTGCGCCTGCGCGGGCGCGGGGTGGGAGTACATTAGTCACAGCATAATAAGTGGACATTGGTTGGGTGGATAGTCACAGTAATATGAACTGATAGATTGCCACGCGCTTGGAGTTTTCCGAGATTGATACTGGGCATACAGTCTAAAGAGCGCAAAATCACCACAGACGGATAATTGGAATGAAACAGTATTCACCTTCCCATCCAGAACTCTATGACAAGGGTTTAATTTCAACAGGAAGTTGTATTATTCCACGGTGTCTAGGATTTACCCTTCAGTAGCGGGTACATAGATATTACATCAACAAAAAGTATGAATAAACCATATAACATGTTCAAGAAAGGTCAAGGAGATGATTACCGAACTGTCCGTCTAAAATAGCGTCTTCCATAGTTGGGGGGATATACGCCAGCGCCATCTCCTCGAGAAAAAAACCAGCTTTCAGTTCCCCAGGGACGATAGGGATAAGATCATCGATCCCCTAAAAACTCGTCAACTGAATCCCAAATTCAGACGAACAATGTCATACTTTGTTACATGTACCGTACAATTGCTTGTACCCAAGAGACACCAGAAGGGCGTCTGCTTTGCATTCCACGTACCGATTCAGGTCGTCTAATGGAATGTCTATCTCGGAAAGGTCCAGCAAATCTATAATATTCAGCATGCTAATCAGACACGGACCATTAAAAAACAAACCATTATCATACCACTGCCGAATTTTTTTTCGATTTTAACAATGGTCCCGACGAATTCGTTGACAAAACTGGTTAACGGACGCCTTTTCAAATGATAAAAAAGCAGCGAGACAAAGTCTACATGACATTCCCTGTCATTGAAGATCCGGGTGTAAGTAGATACCATAGTTGGGAGGTAATCTTTGCCAGAAAACCATTGTAGAAGCCGGGACAGAGAAATACCAAATATTCCTTGAATGAATATAAAAACGAGCAACCTCTCAGAGAAAGGATACACGGAAGATCTCGTCCAAATATTCATAAATTTTTCCTTTGGACGCAAGAGTTCCCATTCATCGACGCAATCGTCCATTCGAATTCCTGTGAGACCGTGCGTAATCTTGGCCATCGCCTCCTGGTGGACGTTTTCACTGTTAGAACGTTGTTAATCGAATCCTGAGATAAATCCATGTATAAAAAATTCACACCCACTTGACCGACTGGAAACTGAAATAGCAATGTGCTTCTGGGACTGTAATTTCTTTGGAGATTATATCCAATAGTCGCTTATGTATCCCATGAGAAGCAATAGAAAGTTTGAAAAAGAAGATGCCACCGCATCGTTGTTGGAATGACAGACACTCAGTCCAATCCTTAGAGTCACGTGATAAACCAGCACAACGTGCTTCCCATAACGTCGTCACAGCATGCAAGTATGCTTTCCAAATCTGAACAGGGCAGTTCCAAGGCAATTCAAACAAAGTTAGTCCCGAAGGAAAAAATGTTACATTAACAACAACACCTTAATGTACCGAATGGGAAAGAGAACAAAACGCCGCGAATCCTTAGCGAGTAGTCGCTCCTGCGCATCAAGAATAAGAATTCGAGCGGGAGAGAACCTATGAATCTCTATCATAACATTACAAACACAACAAACCGCGACATTTGAGGCGCTCACCAAGATTCGCCATAACAATGGAGCTGTGAACTTGCGCACACTGACTCTGTCTGACGACCTGACCTTAAATCTACGTCGCGGTTTACACATAAAGAGACTCAGAATGCAATACACCGTCACTTACAACACGAGCTAAGACTTGCATACATCATCACGTAAACATAAGCACGTACACTTCCTCCCACGATGGGTAAAAGTGCTGGCTAGTTAGCGTGATAGTTGCTATTACTCATATGATCTGACAACCAAACAAAATAACAACACACGGCGGACAAAGTGTTGCTTACTTGGTGTTACGTGAGCAGTTCGTGACTGGACCCAATTAAACACAAGCTAAGTGACAGTAATACTTGCATACGTCATCACGTAAACATAAACACGTACACTTCCTCCCACGATGGGTAAAAGTGCTGACTAGTTAGCGTGATAGTTGCTATTACTCATATGATCTGACAACCAAACAAAATAACAACACACGGCGGACAAAGTGTCGCCTACTTGGTGTTACATGAACAGTTCGTGACTGGACCCAATTAAAGAATCATTGAACGAATTTCAGTAACAGTACCAGATACCATACACAGACAAAACTCTATATAAACGAGTACACCCTATTTAAATAAGACAAAAGACCAGAACAGATAAAATCAACACCAACGCCCCGACAGACCCATTTCCAGATATATTGAAGAATGGTGAGCGCTTACAAAAACTTATAGTAGAACTATCTGTCAAATTACACAACGCAGACCACTTATATTAACACACAAAACACGGTATCGTCGTTGAAAGCGTCGACTCTGCAACGCGGTAAGTAATCGTTTTACCTATGGGAATTATCGCTGATGAAAAATTCGATTCGTCACCTTGTATCCAATTCAAATCTGGTTAAACTTGAAACTTGATATTAAATGAATTTAAATTGACACGGATTAATTCCGATTTCACGCGTTGGACGAAATTTCAGATATCGATATCTACAGGTACAAACCCGAATATAGCCGTCCATATGTAGAAAAGCTTAAAGTGTTACGTTTCAACGAATATTACAAGTTCACCACAATATGGCTTTATCATGATGACGCTATAAAACACATAAATGACACTACAAATCTCGTATTCACTGTCAGTATCTCTGTACTGATGTTCTGGTTCAGATATTTTACTATGAATGACATGAAAGCCATAGCCGATTCCCATGGCATACAATTTTCCCGTTTAACTAAACCCAAACTATTCGCTAAGATATTTGAACACCAATGCAGTAGCAAATGCAGTAACTTGATATATGTTTTCAAATGCATGGCAAGACCACGTCAACATATATTCAGTATTTTCGAAGAACGGTGTGGCAATTTCGATTTTGAAAGACGAACTGTTGCCAAAGAAAATTTGAACAACCCACCACAAGACAATCCTGGTATAGACTGCGCGGATACGATTACAGAATCACAGCAACCCAATCGAGTTAAAGCGGTCCCCATCGACGAAGATCATCTTAAACCTATCGGGAAAGATGAAAAATTAAAAATTATACGGGAATGGAAACAAGAAATGTCTACGGACAGACTGTCCAATGTAGTATGCGCGGCATGCGCTTTGAGGTTTTTCAAGCGCGATTGTATATGGGTAAACCCAGACAATACCAAGCTGAATCTACTACAAAATCCACACTTGCCAGATTCAATTTTACCTAAGACTTATGATATCAAGATTTACAGAAAGGCCATACTGCATTATAAAGGCATGGAATACCGTGATCGTATTGGCAAGCTATGTCTCTGTCCAAAATGTGACAAAGCACTAGCGGCCTTCACTATGCCTAAATTTGCTTTGTGTAACTGGATGTATTATGGAATTGAAAGTTTACCAGAAACCGTGAAGACGGCGATAGAACATTCAACTATCTTCGACAGGATGTTATGTTCGCGAGCACGGTCCAGTGTAATCACGTGCAGATTGAACCACACCACACAAACAGAAGACAAAGACGACAACGAAAATACGTTGAGTCGAGCTAGGAAAGGTATAAGAGGAAACGTTCTAGTATCACCGCTAGACGTGATACGCATGAACAATGTTATACCACCTGCGTCTGACACGATAAGGGACACAATGTGTGCTATATTCATCGGTAAAGATCTACCTAACCGTAAGACCATTCACAGATATAAACCTACCTTAGTCCGAAGATCGAGGGTAAAGACAATAATACACTTTCTATTAACCGAAAATCCAGAATACTCTGCGAGCACCGAGTACAGCGAAGAGAATATGAGACTTTTGTTTGACAACGACAAAGACGAGGGTATACCACACGCCGTACATATAGGCGCTATGACCGATAACGACGCCATCAGCTCAGCCGTCGCAGATTATACATGTCGAAATGTGGATGAAAATTCAAAGGACGAATTATACAATGAATTACTGATGGAAAATGTAGGATATACATCTGGAGACAACTCACCACAGGCATTCCTGACTATGAAATCAACTGCTTTGGAGAGATGTCTCACTGGGAAACCATTCCTGGCTTCTGGTACAGGATCTAGTATGGTACCTGACTTTCAAAATCCATCGATCTTGACATGGTTATTCCCCCATCTGGACCCTTGGGGTATCGGAGGGTTTTACCATCCCGGACGAAAGATTAAAATAAGCATGGAGGAACAACTCAAACATCTTCTTTTAGTAGACGACAGCCCGTTTGCGAAAGACCCAGAATTCGCGTTTATTTTCTATAACATATGTCGGAAGGCACTAGTGTCCCAGAGTCTACGTTTCTCGGTATCCCAATCGTCACACAAGAAAATAGCTAACGAACTGTTAAATATCGATTTAGACATGTTAAGTCACTTAACCAAAGAATGTGAGAAAAATCCGTATTACAAACCAACAGAAACAAAAGAAAAAGAAGCTTTTAGACTACTGTCTTCGATCAGACTGGTATCAAAACACGTACCCGGGAGCGATGGCTACAAACTAACTCTACGTAACCAAATCAGGGCATTGATTAATAATAAAGGAACACCAACACTATTCATCACTATCAACCCGTCTGACGTGGACAACCCTATCGTACGTCTGTTAGCGGGTGAGGATATTTCATTGGAAAGTATCGAACGAGGAGAGGACTGGACGAAATGGAGAAGATCACTCTTTGCAGCACGGAACCCTTCAGGATGTGCACGTTTTTTTGACCTAATGATAAACAACTTCATTAACGTCATATTACGATACGGGCGCGAGGAAAATGGTTTATACGGCAAATGTACAGCGTACTACGGTACTGTCGAGGCACAAGGTAAAGGAACATTACATTGCCACATGCTGATTTGGTTGCACGGGCACTTATCTCCCCAGAAACTACGCGATGAAATGACCCGATCAATACATTATCAAACAAGAGTGTTCATGTGGATCGAATCTATAATTCAATGTGAATTTCCAAACTCAGTAGGATCCGAACAACAGACTAACGATTACCCCCGACGAATACTATCTACTGAAACAGGTGATCCTCATCCAGGTGTAATACAATCACCTTCCCCACAAAATTATACCGATATAAACCAATTTTGGCTCGAGTTCGACTTCTTCCTGGAGCGAATCTTACATCAGTACGCATGGCACGAGCACCAAGCAACGTGCTGGAAATACCTTGAACGAGGTCAATCCAAATCAGACAATAATTGCAGAATGGGTATAAATGGGCAGACCTTGGAAAAGACTACATTAGACGAAATAACAAAAGAGATACTACTCC
This sequence comes from Psilocybe cubensis, assembly GCF_017499595.1. Lineage (NCBI taxonomy): Eukaryota > Fungi > Basidiomycota > Agaricomycetes > Agaricales > Agrocybaceae > Psilocybe > Psilocybe cubensis. The sequence continues at coordinate 3,188,667 of NC_063005.1, read as the reverse complement.
GCAGACACCATCCAAGATTAGCGCAACACACTGATATAGTATCATTCTTATTGCAGTGCAACATGGACATTAAATTCGTAGGGTCAGGAGATGCAGCAAAAGCGTTCTTGTACTATGTTACTGATTATATAACAAAGGCATCTCTACCAGTTCATGCAGGTATGGCCGCGTTGTCGTATGCTGTAAGTAAAGCGTACAGCAAAATGTCCGCAAATCAATCAGAAATATCAGACAATCAAACAGTGGGTGCCATCATAACAGCTGTTAATAGTATGATGGGCAGACAGGAAATATCACAACCACAAGTAATGAGCTATCTAGTAGGCGGAGGCGACCACTACACATCTCACAAATTTGCTATACTCAAATGGCACAGTATAAGAAGGTTTTGCATGTCTCATCACACTAAATCCAATCAGACGCCCAACAACAGCACATTAGACGACGTAAGCAATACCAACGAACAAGAAAACGAAGAGTCAGTTGAGTTAAATATGGGTGACAGAGACATAACGGCGTCCAACCAACGACTGGACTATTGTTTAAGACCAGCGAACGACAAATTCATAGATTTGTGTTTGTATGACTTTGTAGCATGGGGTATCAAACAACGGTATACCAAAGAAATGTTACACATTGAAACAGCAGTACGTCCAGGATCATTCTTAAACGACGAGCACCCTGAGTATTTCACCCATTATATGACAATCAGAAGAAAAAGTTGTATACCAATTATACTAGGCCCTTCTATTCCGAATCCATTGAAGTCTGATCAACTAAAAGATGACTGGGCAAGGGACATGTTACTCCTCTTCAAACCGTGGAGGGATATATCAGATTTAAAGACCCCATCAGAAACATGGACAGACGCATTTCATAACTACGAGATATCAATGAAACTAGAACACACGCGCATCATACAGAACATGCAAGCTTTGACAGAATGTAGCGAGGCCCGCGACGCACACAGGCAGCGCAGACGTGGAAAAACATCCGAGGATGTAGTGTCCGATGAAGTACAGGATATAATATTAACAGACACGGAAGGTAATACAGACACCCTCAACCCTAACGATGTATACTCTCCAGATCCCTTCCAATGCATTGAAAACCCCAACGAAGACTTTACAACAAACTTACACGACTCCATAGATAACATAGGAGAGGAAACTTCAAGATTTCTAGACATGTGTCTCCCACTGGATACAACGGAAACTGCTGTGGACACGGAATATCAAAAATCAGTTCCAGTAAACCAACAAACTCTAACATCACATGAAGTGGATGATCTGTTAGCAAGCCATCGCGCCATCATGAAATCAAAAAGAAAACGTGCAATGCTACATGAACCCGACACAGACGACATAACTACGCCACCCAAACGATATCGCAATGGGAACTATGCACCTATTGCCAAGCAAGCTATACTCCAGGATTTGTATGATTTAAGTCATAATTACAATTCAATAACAGACACTGACACCATGAACAACATCGCAGAAGAAATGGGACTTTTAAATAACCCAGAACAGCTAAAGGCGTTCCGAATCATCGGTAACCATATCATAACCGACAACAAGGAACAGTTGCTGATTCATATTGCAGGCGTTGGCGGTACAGGTAAATCCCATTTGATAAAATGTCTGATTATGTTATTCGAGCGCTTGCATCGCAGGAATGAGTTATTATTAGGAGCACCGACCGGAATAGCGGCAGTGCTGATCGGAGGACAAACACTACACTCACTGATAGTATCTCATGCAAATCAGTCACAAGCAAAACCCAATAAACTTAAACTAATTCAAATTTGGAAATACATAAAAACTTTAATAATAGACGAGACCTCAATGATAAGCGCAAAATTCCTCAGTGAAATCTCTATCAGAATTAGGCAAGGGAAAGGAGATGACGTCGTTAACAGCAATAAACCATTCGGAGGAATTAATGTAATATTTATGGGCGACTGCGCACAACTAAAACCCCCTCTACAAAAGCCATTATATGCAAATGAATTGGTGAAGAACCCGTCTTTTGCAGAAGCTCGGAACGTGTCAGGACCATCACAACTAAATGGCGCATTTCTATGGAGACAAGTAAAAACAGTGATACAACTAGTCAAAAACGAAAGACACGCAAGAGACATAAAGTATGCCCTTTTTCTTGATAGACTAAGATTGGGCCTCTGCAGAAGTAATATTAACAATATTAAAAGTGACAATGAACAGTCAGATTACCATTATATATATAACAGACTTATCCAGAAACAGGCTTCTAATCCAAAAACACTAGCATTGTTCAGAGATGCACCTATCATTGTAGGCAACAAGGCCGTACGAGACATCCTGAATGCCAAGCTAATCAAGTACCATTCAACAAAAGCAAATATATCACCACATATATACTATTCACGAGATGAGAGACACAAAAAAAGGATTACAGGTGAGTTCCAACAGATATTATGGAGACTACCTTCAACAAAAACAAACGACGCCCTTGGAAAACTACCTCTTTTCATTGGAATGAAAGTAATGATAACAGAAAACATTGCATTCGATGATAAAATAGTCAATGGCACTGAGGGTATAGTCACAGACATAAAATATGAAGTGGACGAGAAATACCGTCGATACTGCAAAGCTGTGTATGTACACGTCAAAGGTTGTGGAATACAAGTAGACGGGCTAGAAAAAGATGTTGTTCCAATTTTCCCTTCTTCGACTTCAATAGATGTTAAATACCAAAAGCATATCAAATTGTTTGACAGCTTTACACGGAAACAAGTCCCACTAATACCAGCGTATGCGTACACAGACTATAAAGGACAAGGTCGCACACTTGATAGGGTAATTGTTGATTTATTAACGGCAAGAGGTCAAGGTGCATATGTAATGCTCTCCAGAGTAAAATCCATATCTGGATTACTAGTTCTACGATGGTTCCCTGAGAATAAAATATACAATCGGTTACCTGAAGAACTGCGCAACGAGTTAAACAGACTGGACAACATAGCGAAGTCCGACGTCGAACAATCTAGACCAATCTAGACCGAACGAGACCACCTATTTCCTTTTATAGAAAAATGCTACCACCCTAAACCTGGACTTAAAGAGTCCAGGCACTTATCAATTACTACCACAGTTCGGTATAGGGGGCACCTTCTGCTTATGCCAACCACTATTCTGTCGTTACCTCCAGAAACCATATACGAGATAGGTCTGCAGGTGCGCATACTTTTACAATCTATCATGCCAACGACTGATGCATCTATCTGGCATTGAAGCTAGATACAAATGATAATCGATCTCTCAGCCTAGTTTCCCAGTACATCTCATGCTCAGTTGAAGCATTGGTTCTTGCTAAGCTTTTCATTGACATCAACACGGTGTCCTTTGAAAAGACATATCATCAGCTCTCATCGATTGCTTCACAGCCGACAAGAATAGTCAAGCATGCACGAGACGTGATAATCTACAACTCGTACTATGGCGTATCTACCGGCTTAGACGAAGAGAACCGGTTTACTGTCTTGTTTCCTACTGTTATGTCGTTGCTGTCAAACGTTCGTTCCCTCTCGTAAGTCCATCCGCTGTCCACCTATGCCAAAGGAACATTAACAGTGACCATAGATGGTACACCTGTCCTGGCGATTCCAAGTCGAGTGTCGAGGCCATTATGGACCAAATAGGCCTCAACCCTCGTATCGAAGCTTCCTTTGATTGCAGTGGCGGGTGTTCGGCTTTTTTCCCCGCTCAACTGGGTTTGATTGGAGGAAGACACTCTTTACGTCTTACGAACATCTTCTTGACGGGTCACCATGCTGCTGCAGTTGCGTCTGCGGTGGAAAAGGTCGTGTCGCAAAGTCCGGCTATGACCTACTTGGATATCGATTCGGGATACTACGCCGCCACGGTGGCAGCGCCGTCTCTCCACGACATCCTTCCTAAAGATACAACTATTCCACCACTTCCCCTTGAAAGTCTCCGTCTGCGTTGTATGAGAACCCTGTTGGATGCTGAAACTCTATATCACCTGCGCTCACTGAAATCCCTATCGATTCATTTCAATCTTACGACGTCGACTCATGGCTCTCACCTTTTTCAGATCTGGGAAACTTTGAAGAATGAGTCCATCTATCTGACCAAAATAGACGTGAACCTCACTGAAGTTGATGATTCGTTGCTCGACTATCTGGTTTCATATGATGGGATTGAACAGATCATATTCGATAACAGCGCGAGGTTGTGGAGCCACTCTGATGAGTCCGTCGCCAATAGATTCTTTGATGAAGTACTTCCCAAAGTTGCCCGTACCTTGAAAGTTTTGAATTTGGTGACGATATCTCTTGGAGCGTGGTGTTTTGGCAGGCATAATGCAGGAGCGATTTCGCAATGCAAACATCTCGAAGAGCTTACAGTCTCGATTGTTGATATCGTTCAGAACCATAGCAAAGGCACTTTGGTATTTATTAACTTTACTTTTTCCCTCATCTATAAGCCCTAACTCATCGCTTTGAAGGATTTACTTGCCCAAACTGTTGCACAACTTCCAAAATTACAGATTTTGGATAAGAAGAACGTTTCGTTCGTACCTCAAATAGGATAGTGAATCACAATGAACTTTTTCAACGTTCGTCGTGCTGAACTTTGGCTGAATTAGTCTGAGGGACTTCGTGCGGGAACCCTAAGAGCTGTAAGTCCTTTGCTGAATGATTCATGTGACCTAAACACTCCTAACAAAGGCCTAGACGATAAAGACTTACATCATATGCGTTCTAGTGCCCTCATCATAAGAGAGAATATTGATTGTGAATTTGGGGATGAAAGCATCGGGCTCTATCGGCCTAAAAGTATGTTTTAGAGTCTAGATCAAGTACACATTGGAGTTCTAAAACGTTCTAACAAAAGTACACCTGTTCTGAATAATAGAAGTCGCAAGAAGGTCGTTGGAAGTTAACGAGCGTCGGCATATCGAAGGCTTGGGGCCCTGGGGCGGTACCCAATGCCAACGGATGCAAAAACTCACGTGTTTCCTAGAATCCCCAATTCGGAAACGTTTCGCCTTGGATTTCCAAAACATCTCCGTGACAGAAATAAAGTAGAGCCGGCTAGGAGCATCTTACCCAAATAGGCCTTATACAAACTCCAAAAGACCCCAAGTTCTACACAACTGCTGACTTTTTGCCTGAACATTACTCTTAATGAAGCGGAATGCCACCTTTATTATGCGAAATCGTGTCAATTGTCGGTTGTACTCGCTTGTTTGAGGTGCAACGGCAACCACGTTTGAACGTTTGACCCGGTGTGGGGCATTGGATTAAACTGGGCGGAAGGAACTTGAATTGGGACCAATGACCACCTGAGAGTATTTGCTCACAAATTTCTCTGCACGGAGTCATCATGTCGCAAGATGAGCCCTGGCTTGGCGGCTCAAAATCCTGTCCATGGTCCGTTGTCCTAATAAATATGCATTCATAAGACGTATGTTTCGCCTCTCACTCCACATACCCTCATGCTCGAACTTCTTTCCCTTCCTCCAGAAATCATCGAAAAAATCACCGAATACGTGAGATATTAATGTGTTGTCTCGTCATTTTCTCAAACTGACACATCTCCTTCATGGCAGCTCGGTGGAACACACAAGAAAACCGTGCGCAGAGTGTGCAGATATCTCAATGAGATCGTTGAGCATCAGCTATTCTCCAACATTGTCTTGAAGTACAGCAACTACCAACCCGATTTGATTTGCGAACAGCTGGAGGCCCTGGCTTCGCGCACAACGACTGCTCGCATTCATGCTCGATCGTTAGAAATTCGAGGTTTCAGTCCAGATTCACATCTTGGGGCGCGTTCAAGATCGCGGTCTGTAGAACGCAATCGTAATTCACGGTCTCGTAGTCGAGGGCCGCTCGCAGAGGCGCATTCAGTCAACAAGGGGCTACTCGCACATCTCGGTCAAGCTATTTGCTCATTGCGAAAGGTCCAAGAAGTTTGGTGAGCCGGTGCAAGTATATTATGTTGGACCAGTGTCTAATATATTATCTATCATCTAGGTGGCACGTTGGGATGCATGATCCTGAATGGGTTCAGATCGTCGTGATGGATTCCCTAGTCTCCCTTCCTGCCCTATCCGAACTCCGGATATCATTAGGAGGTGGTACAGCATCGTCCCTGAAGCTGGAGCAGTTGACCGATCTCCGCAAAATCACCATCACTGGCTCTTGTCTTCATTATCGAAGAGATGTCGTCTCAGGCCTTCGCACTCTTATCTCCAACTCTCCTCGCCTTACGCATTTGGATGTCGGCCACAACTATCGATCAGACGACAGTGATATATCGACTCTTCACGATCTTCTTGGAGCAGTTCCGCCAGCTTCACCTCTGAACCTCAGCCACCTGACGTTACGCGGGTGGTGTATACGCCTCGACGATATCACCTTACCCCATCTTCGCAGTCTAGTTTCACTATCTCTTCATGTCAATCTCGACACTCGCACATTTTCGCCATCGGACCTCGACGACTCAGCACATGAAGAACTTCTTCGACGCACAGCAGCCTTCAGCTCCTCCACGGAAGAGATTTGGGATACCCTAAGAGAGGAACGGATTTGTCTGAAGGAATTAACAACAGACGAAGTCAACGACGCGCTTCTTGACTACCTTTCCTCCTATTCCGGGCTTCAAAAGCTCACCCTGACCTCCGCGACCGCCCACAGTGCTAAGAAGTCCGATGCCCTTGCCATGAAGTTCTACAGAGATGTCCTTCCAAAGCATGCAGGCACCTTGGTCAGTCTTGATGTGTGCCCCGTTTACGAAGGGAAATGGTGTTTTGGGAAACACAACTCCTCCAGCCTCCTCCAATGCACTAAACTGTCGAACCTCAAAATTCACATCAACTCCGAGGATATAAATCGAGCCAAGAAACAAGATGTTGTCGTGAGTTTTTTGAATCCAAATCAAATTGTCCAAGTTTTACGGCTTGCTGATTATGTTCTTTTTTCAGTGGACGTTGCTTGAAGTCGCTGAAGATCTACCTAATCTATCTCAACTCTCTATTTCCTCTGCCGATTCGGAAAGCAATCGTGGCGGTCGTTCGGGCAGCAATCCATCCATTGGTCACATTTACCGCGTCAATAAGGAGATCTCCCAAAGTGTCACGACGTTCGGTCCTCTCGACAGCGTCGGTGTTTCAAAGATTATTACAACGCCTGCAAGGGACTATGTCGCTAGGTCGGATAAGCAAGCAGGAGATGGATTGTGGTATCGCTCTTCGATGAGTCAAGGTAGTCATCTAGAGTTGTAGGCCTTTATCCTTGCGGAACACCCTTTAAATACCCTAAACCAACTCAAAAACAACGGAATGTATATTGTAGAATCCTCAACCCAAAAGTCCAAATCAAAGACACAAAGCATAGCGACGGACAGTATATTTACAACACAATGTATTATAGAACATCAAATCAAACAACGTGTTACAAAATAGAAACAAGTCCAAGTATAGCAAAGAAACCGTATTTGACAAGCGGCATTTCATTCTGAAAATCAAAGTAAGGATGATAGTCGAAGAGACCTCGGAAACAAACCGACCATGATGATGGAGGCATATCCAACGTACGGGAGGAACCTGTATACGAGGAAATATGACTACGGGATTTTTACATTGCAAGAAATAAAATCAAGTGCTTACCAACGGACTTTCCCAATGATATGTTTACGCTGAAGTCCATCGAGCCCATTATACAACTCAATATCATCAACATCATTATTGTCTCCCTTGGTCAAGAGAAGTTGGTCCCGCGCATCGCCTTCACTTTCCGCTTGCCATGTCTTGTATTGTGGCTGAACAAACCACTTCACATCACCATCGAGAGGATATCGAGCGTCGTCATATTCCCTTTCAATATCAAGAGCCTGCATTACACGATGGACAATGGGTATTTCTGCGCCAGGAACACTGTACACCACAATATCACCGGTCTTGTACTGGATAGTACGAGGATTAGTCAAAAATAAAATATCTCCTCTATGGAAAGCCGGTGCCATGGAGCCACTGGACGTTTAAGAGCAGGTATTCATAAGTTTAAAGAAAGTGTGATTAAAATATGTAATGCACCTTAGCACGACAACCAGAGGGGATTGCGTGTTTGCTAAGACACCAATTCCTTTATAGAGTACCAGAACGGATATTAACGAGGTAAGAAATGAAAGGCCCTTAAGCAGGATCTAGCCACATGATTAGAACGGGTACGAGACGCTAAAAAGGGGCACGCACCTGGCGCAAAGTAGGCATGATTGGAAAGATTTCCAAAGGCAAATATTATTCAAACGGTTGGGGAGAGAGGGAAGCAGTGCGAGGCCAGATTCTATGCCGTTTATAACACCCGTGCCGTCGTTCTCATCTTGGGAGACACCTGGACTGACACGATACGCGAACACGTAGCTACACTCAGGGTAGTATACGCGATCACGTGATAAATCTGGGGGGGATACAACATTTTATTTTAGTGAGTTTCTGAGTCCGATGCACACCACAAGAAAGAGACCAGGGAAGCCTGAAATGCGCAGAAGAATGCTGAATCACTTACATTTGGTATAAATAAATTACAGATATTTTCCAAAATTTGAATTCCTCGAATTAAGATTGTGCATCGAAGGACCCGTTTCCATTCGATTTCGAAGGCGAGTTGGACTGTGCGTTTCTCGACATCTCTTTTCTGACCTCGCTCGACCATTTGAAGAAATTGCACTTGTATTGTGGATCGACTTGATCCCGTGGTCGTTCAGAATAGCCCTTGTCATATCCTGGTCCGACAGAGCTGCAAGAGGAATGACAGTTCAGCATCAACAATTGAGAGACCTAGCAAAAGAAAATATCGGCGGCAAAGTATAATCTAACATACCGAGAGCACGTGAAAAACTTCTTCCCTTTGTTTGGCCCGGGCTTATTCACGGTGTACTCCTTGGTAGGTTCTTGATGGACAACGCAAAGAGGAGCCTGTATAGGCGCAAGGAGGGTATTCCACGCCTGTTTAAAGTTTTGTTCCTTGTCTTTTCTTACGCTCTTCGCCTTTCCGTTTCCATTGGTACTTGGTGGTGAAGGTAGGCGAATCGGCGATCTCATTCGTCCCTTTTTATACCTCTCAGAGACGGATGATCCTTCGCCTTGACTTTGCTCTGAGGATGGGTCATCTGGCGCAATATTGCCTTCGGACTGCGCCAATTGCAGAGCAAAACGGTAATCGGCATCTTCATCCACGTCCATGCTCGCTGCCGCTTTCGTATCCGTGTCTGGTGTGGCGGAGATGTCTACTGGGGGGTTCATATCTTCAGCGTCGGATGATAAGGAAACACCCTGAGAGTTGGTCTCGGAATCTATGGGTACTTTCTCCTTCCCTTTGAGCTGTTTGGCCTTCTCTTTCTCTTTTCCTTTCACCGACTTCCCCCCCTTTGTTGAGTCTGGCTTCATTTCTGACAGAAACGAAGAAGAAGATTTGGAGGAAGACGACTTGGAGATTTTTGCTTTCTTGACAGGAGCGATGATGGCGGCGAGGTCTCTTCTACGTTTTGACATCTTCTGAGGTTCTTCTGGAGCAACTGCAGATTTTGCTGTGTCCGATGAGGAAGAGGCTGAGTGATCTAGCGTCGGTGGTGGAGAGAGTAACTGTTCTCGACTTTGAGAATCTGTTTCACTGTTTGTTGATACTTGAGACGTCCCAATCATGGGTGCATCTGTAGCAGTTTCTGCTTTATCTTTCTGAGTAAGGTCATGAACATCGTTTGGACACTGAGATACGGCAGGCGAAGTCGTGTTTAAGTTTGACTTATTGTTCGTTGCTTTGGGCGGTGGTCTTGGTTTAACTGTTGTCGTTAATGATGATTTTCTGGATCTCGATGCAGGTGAAGCACAATCCATTGCTGACATTTCAACATCAGTATCCTGAGAAGCAGATGCGGGACTGGCTGAAGCCTTCGGCGTAAAAAGAGCTTTCGTAGATTTCTGTGTCGCAGTGGTTGTAGGCACACCAGGCACCTTCTTCCCAAAGAAATTAGAAAGTAACTTCTGCTTGTACTCTTCCCAGTACTTGGCTGCAATACGCGGCGGGTCGGCTGGAGCGCCTGTTTCCGGAAGAGGAGGTGCACCTAAAACGTCTTGAAGTTTTATGGTTGTTGGTGTCCCATCGCTAAAACGACTAGAGGTGGTAATGATTTCGTCGTGGAAATCGACAAACACCGGACAGTGATCGCTGCCTTTGATTTCTGGCTGAATGTCTGCAGCTTTGATCCATGGGACAAGGCCAGGGGTGATGAGGATAAAGTCAATACGCGTGCCATAGTTGCTGTCGCGTGCAGATATCTTCGTGTTCCAGCCTATATTTTAAGTGGAAGTTAGTATGGCGGCCATGATTGGAATAAAAAGTAGCGTGAACGCACAAGTGTACATCCCCTTCCTATCTGGCCAAAACTTGCGAACGATGTCTACCAATTTGCCTTTTCTGTTCCCGGATTCGTCGCCCTCCTGCAATATCAAATCTCTCATCCACCTGCGGCTTTCCTTGCCCCAAAATCCCTCCTCCCCCTCAAGCCCCTCCGCCCATCCTTTCTCCACCATGAGCTGACCTTCGCAGTGGTCCTCAATTGCCGCGCATGCATTGATATCGCCCACTAGCATGACCTCCCGTCCTTCTCGTATAAGACAATCAATGCGTGTCTGCAGCATGCGATGGTACTGCATCTTGAAGATGTCCCGCTCTTCTGTGCCGGTGCCATCGTTGGGACAGTACGTATTGATGAGCACAAAAAGTCCCATGTCAAGAACGACAGCGCGACCCTCGCTGTCAAGCGTTTTGTAATCTATTGTTGCCTTTCTCCTTTCTTCATCTCCGCCTTCTTCATTGCTAAGGGGAATTGTGACATCTGGAGGATACATTCCCGCGCCTGAGACCTTCTCTTCAGAGGTAAGTGGCGGTTTTGGTTGCAACAGGCCTGTAAGGCCTTCTTCAGCTTTGAGTGGTACCGCACAGGTGCGGCGTGTATATACGGCACATCCAGAGTACCCGGTTTTGCGCAACGGGAAGGAGAAAAAGGAGTCGAAAGAGGGCGGGAGAGCGGTGGCCTTTTGCAGGGCTTGTCGGGTAATTTTCATCTCTGTGGACCGTGTAAGATATACAAGAGCAATGGGACGAAATAGTGTTAAGTACCTTGAAAACATATAATGTCTGCCTCCAAATGGTTCAATATCTCGTCAAATGTTTTAAACGAATTCCATCTAGAGGAATGGTCATGTTAAGGGCGAAGGAGATGTACGACCGGAATACTCACGGGTGATATTGTGGAAGCGTTCGAACACCATTCTACATCGCGCAGACGTCATTCCTGTTGATATCAAAGAGAGAAAGTGCATGAAAACGTACGATATTCCATGTTACGACGCGCATACTCGATTCATGCCTCTTTGCGCTCACTCAAAGGTTGCTCCTTCCAGAATTTTGTCCTAACTATTCAAATCCTCAAAGCTATCTTCCACGTGTGAAGTCCGAGTATATGCCCTAGGTCTTCTACTGGTTTCTGGTAAATTTGTGAGAGCAGGGTTACCCAACGACCTAATAGTTCTTGGTGTAGTAGCAGCTGAGAGCGTGGTATTCGAACACTTTCGCCGGGAATTAAGTGGATTAGAGATAGATTGTGAAGGTGTTTTGCATTCCTGTAGAATATAAATCCCTTCAACGGTTGTTGAAAGAGTGGACGCGTTGTCTAACTAGAAAATATGTTTAAATGGAGTCGGGATGGTGCCAGGATGATGGAGACTTAAAACATTACAATTTGAATCAGACCACGCAGTGTTTGGTTATGCGTGCCAATAATAACATTCACAATAGAACCCGATATTAGGGTTCTATCAAATTTAATTTCTTTGTACCTCACTGAGCACTCCTGCCTCACTCTCATCCTCAAATGGGTCGTTTACGTCGTTCTCGAGCCCACCATGCGCGGAGAGATGTTCAAAGAGGTGCCAGAACACGAGTAGGCTGATATGCTTTCTTATCCAATCTTATGTTTTAATGTTGGTTAAGGTCAGGACTCGCGATTTGGATATGATCCAACTTATTGACCTGGATCCAAAAGTGAGTTGCTCCCAAACGATTCGGGTCTTTGTACTCAAAGATGCTTCTATGTATTAGAACAGAGCAGCTCTAGAAGCACAAGCGATTGATTACGAAAAACCTGGTCTTGCTCAACACTACTGCGTCGAATGTGCAAAGTGAGTCATTCTGTAGCGCAATTCCATTAGCCTCTTCAACTTTGTTGTTCCTAGATACTTCGAGACAGATGCTGCTCTTCAATCCCACTGGCGTAGCAAAGTGCACAAAAGACGGCTCAAGCAGCTTCGTGAACCTGCATACACGATCGAGGAGTCGGAACGTGCAGCTGGGCTGGGTCGAGAGAACAGGCGGCCTCAGACAGTATCTTCGACGACGATGGAGACGGATATGATGGGCACGGCGTAGGATTATGTATTATATGTGTATGGAATATGTCTTTTCTGGTTTTGAACGCTAACTTTTTAATCTCGGAAGTGTGGGCCTCTATGAACGCCTATTTTTTAAGTTGGAGAAATCATGTTTTTCACTGATATCACGCCACACAGTCATTGCCAACTGTACCTTTCCAGAGTTCGATTCCGACATATTGCTGGCGCGAAGAACAGTATATGTGCTCCTCGCCTCACGACATCTGATGACGTTCCCAGAAAATAGACTCGCGGAGGCCGCCCTGGCGCAGTCCTTGCTTCTGCTAAAGATGCTGAAATCGCAAGAAAATTGTGCTGGTCAGGCGATCTGAAATGGGCGTTGGCCACATTCCCTGTCCCAATTGTCTCCCGATGAATATACAGTCCTAGCTTTGCAACCCTGAAACCTGCTGCAATCGCCTGATCATCGTCCTGTCGACCATTGCCAAACTGACCCATATCACAACGTTCAATTCCTACTGTTGTCTTCAAATTCCAGTCTGATAGCAACTGATGTTTCCACTCCAATCTCACAGTTCAATCGATCTCGAGACTTGAGTACTAAATCTGTTACAACAGTTTACTCAAATGTCTGAATTTAGGGCAATGTGATTTCCTAACAGGCGAATGTACAGGAATACAATTATTTCTGTGTCGAAATGCATTATCCACGAACCAAGTAACCCTCAGTTAGCCTCTACAGCGGCGACCAATACATCAAGGGCAGCAAGCTGACCCCAAGTCGTAAACCCACTAGGCTGTGGGCCAAGCCAATTTGCCGAATAGTCGTTCCCAGAGCTCGCAAGATCCAGTAAGGCATTGTACTGATGAACAGATTAGTTTACTATGTTTCCGAGGGACCGACACGTACCTGCACGTCGACATAGCTGTGGATCAAAATCCTGAGGGCAGAATTCTGCGGGGTCCTTCTGAAGACTTCAAGTAGTCCTCTAATGAAGATGGCTGGAAAGAGGTCATGTGTAAAGAAAATTAAGGTGGGTGTAGTCTATACGTGCCTTTAAACCCAACTCCATCGTTGTTACTATCCGTATCTGCTCCTTCGATGATAATTCCATTGGAGCCCTGCCACGGTGCATTTTTTATAGCAGCCGCAGCGGTCGTCAGCATTCTGCATGACCGTTACATGCAGCAGTTAGAAAAAACACGGTGAGACACGTACAGTTGCTCCCATTGACTGTCCCCCGTAACATTCGCAAGCACACTCAAGCCTTCGAGAAACTTTCCGCTGTTGTATGTGAACAGCCAGCTTGCGGGAGATCGAGAGCAGTTGTCTCCGTCTTCTGTGTCCAAGAGGATGCCGGGATTCGATGCAGAAGATGTGGCGATGTTATGTGCTTTGATCCAGTTCGCGGCCATGGTGGCGGCGGAGAGGTATTTAGTATCGCGAGTGGTTTCATACAAATAAGACGAAAGTCTGTCTGATGATTAGCGCTATGTTGGTTACGCATTTGTGGCGATACGTACGTTAGGAAAAGTCTATCAAACAATTGTTGTTTAAGTTGGATCATTCCGGACGATGTAGTGAAATAAAGCGCTTACCCAGTGGTTATAGAGTTGATAGCCGTATCATCCGTTGTCGGGCGCTAAGAGGTCGTAAACGTTAATTAAATTAATCACCATTGCCAATGCCTTTGATTACGCACCCAGAACACCCCACCGGCCATGGTAACTAAATGCTAATTAATGGCAAATGGCAAATGGCAAAAAAGTATACTCACCTCCATCACAAGTCCCGGCAAGCGCAAAGCTCTTGAAAGGCGTCTTTCCGGCCTGTGCTTGGGCTGGGGTTATCATGCTTAGGGAAGCATCCAATTAACGCATATAATGCCACATTTATGGTTGCAAGACTGACTAATTGGAAACAGAATTCCAAGTCGCGATAGAGTTATTTAAGAGCTCAGTGTCTCCGTACGACTTGAAAGCGTAGTGCGCCGCTTGTGCCCACCACCTAATTGCCTATCAGTACGGCGGGTACAGCACAAAAATTGGGCTTTCTCACAGAGCGTCGTCGTTGAACTAATGATTCGATGATAAAGATATCATTATTGGATGCAAAAGGGCACAGCAATAAAGACACACCCTAGCAATGAAACGTGTTAGTTCAATTTGACAGAACTATGCCAAACGGAGGTCTTACCCAAACTGATCGTAATTCTTGAACAGACCAAAAACGAGCTTCAGATTATTGACAACAATATTTTTATTAGTCGTCGTCTTTGCAACTTGGTCTTGCAGTGCCATGGCCGAGAACACGTTGGCGGCCTGCCAGTAGCCTATTCCTGTATTATTGCACATTGATATCATCACACCTGCATGACCAAAGGTGATCAGGAATGTACCATTGAACTGTCCAGTAGAGGAATCGAGCTGCGGAAGAATGGTGTTGATTGCGTTCTGTGATATGGAAATCCGTTCCGATGTCGGTCTTGAGTTGTTGAATTTCTATATCACACGACGATGTTTATTGCGCCTGAAAGGATTATCCAAGCTTTAACGTACCCTCCAGCTAAGAGGTACCCCCAAGTCCTGTGCGACAGACATGCCGCAAAGGGCAATGACTATAACATGTGGCAGGAGTGCAGCAAACATAGATTCCTGTAAAATGGTGTTGCCAGACTCTAAGGCGATTACAAACGTATAGGAAACTGTTGGAGGCGAGGCCAATCGAGCACATAAACCCTTTTATATGTTGACAGAACCGCCCAGAAGGAATACAAATAAATAAGCCAAAGAAATACGTCACCTTTGAAACGCCAACATACACGCTAGAAAGGTACCAAACAAGGGTGTCACAGTATATGGCTCGTTCGAGGTCATCAGCCTGAACAGCCAGGTTATTCATGGAGCAGTTTCCAAGGCAGCACATGGTTTCACGTTCGCACTGAGCGCTGGCCGGTCTGGTGTCCTGTTTGTGTCTAATTTTGTGAATCGGACACGGAGAATTCGCAAAATACATGCGATTTGAAGGGAAAGAATATCCAAAGAACGCGATATTCTTTGACTGAGGTACACCTGATCAAGAATGCGAAGCAGAAAGGAAGGCTACAGCCATAGATCCAGCATCATGCGCCCAAGGGATGGTATGAGATTAGTACTTTAGTTGTAACAGTCCTGCAAGTGTTTATAATGAGTTAGGTTCCAGTGAAGCCGTTAAGTGTGCGCACCAAGAAGTTGTTGGATAGCCCCCTGGTGTTGTTAGAGGTTGAAAAGTGGCCCGCGCGTAGTACATATAACAGGTACGAGAGGATCAGATGGTTTTTGCATCATGAAGAATTATTTCTGAGTTTGCTCTTTTGTTTTTCATACCCTTGCGATTTATGATAGCGTCCCCATGTAAGTAGAAAATACCTCTGCGAATTGATCTGTGCCTAGTCAGTCAGCAAGTGGTTTGTGGGTGATGGCCTGTGGAAGGATGGGGGTGCCTGGCGAGGAAACTATGCCCTTTTGCATGCTAACCAGCGAGCCTATGTGGGACTTAGCTTCACAGTGGCACAACTGCGTGCTGCGTAAGGGATACGCGGAACAGAGGGAAGCTCCAGGCGTTCCTTGCTGCCGCGTACCTCCTCTTTAGGGCTGCAGACCAGTGCCAATTGGTCCTTTAAATTTCCAGATATAGTTATTTATGAAAAAAGGCCCAAATTATCTGATTACGGAAATATATTCCCACGGCCCAAAATCATCCGTGCATACCCAACGAAAGACCCGCGCCCAGCGACCATCGACCCCCTCAACCCCAAGATCCTCAAGCACACGACGAGATGGTGAGTCCTTGCTCCTCCAGGCGACAGACATGCGTCCACGGAATCCACGAAGGCAGATTCAGCGGGATGGGAGGGCAGGAAGGGATGGATGCGGTTGGATGAGTTTGGATGGAGTTGTGATGATGAACAAGTTTTGGGCGATTGGGATTGTGGGACTGAACTGCTGCTCGACTGAAGACTTCCGGGACAATGCTTTACTTCGCTTTCTTCTGCTGGAATGGATGGTTGAATTGTTGCTGACTTTGTTTCGTTTGTTCTGTGGTTATGTCGTTTAGACGAAAGGTGCGTTCCATCTGAAGTGTTTAAACTGTACTGGTAACTTAATTCGCGTTGTCTAGGTACCTCGTCCTTCGGGTATGTTACTTCTACTCTGCGTCAAAATGTTTGAAGAACTCACCGCATGCACCTTTCTCGCCCTCGTCGCTCTATAGTAAGAGACACACCAAGTCCCACACCCTTTGCAGGCGTTGCGGCAACCGTGCCTTCCACAGGCAACACAAAAGTATGGGTTAATTTTCGTCGATTTTACAACATTTCTGATTCTGGTGTTCTCAGCTTGCGCCTCATGCGGATACCCTTCTGCTAAGATCAGATCTTATGAGTGGGGTCAAAAGGCCAAGCGCAGAAAGACCACCGGTACCGGAAGGATGAGGTACTTGAAGGACGTCTCAAGACGCTTCAAGAATGGCTTCAGGTATGCAATATTTATTTTATCCCATTATCTTCAACCTAATATATGCCTGTTACAGAGAGAACACTGTAGCCAAGAAGAGGGTCACCGCTAAGACTGACGCATAATCGTGTACACGACTCTTTCACCCCCTTCGCAGAAACATGTCACCTACCAATCCTCCTGAACATGTCACTGTTATTATGCGACTCTAGGCCCTTTCTACTTCATTTCGCAACATTCCAAAATAAACCATGATTTATGCTCTGGTGGTTTACGCAAGTCGTTTGGTGTGACAATCTTGGGCTGCCATTGCACAAATTCATTCTGTATGGCTGCTGTCGTCAATGAAAGATAGGATATGATTCATTATGATTCTCGGAATTTGTAAGTTTAAGGGTTCACTAGCTGGATTATACATAATAGGGCAGGTCAGAGTGGACGATTCAGCGACGCGATTCGGAGGCGATTCTGGTCATCAGAAGCGTGGGAAGACGCTGAATCGCCTCAGAATCGGAATCGCTGAATCGACTCTAAACTTCAGAATCGCAATTCTGCCTCTATGAATTCAGTCTTAAATGATTTGTTCCTCTTAGAATCTCTAGTTTCTGAAGCAAATTCAAAGCCTCTTAAGGATGTTTCCACTATGTGTGTTGAAAACATTGAATTGATCAGAATCCTCCCTTCTCTTTGTGCTTTCAGAACACGGAAATTAAGTGAATACAGGAAATATATTGGTCTCAGCAGCAATCGGTCATGAATATTGAATATTGAATCCTGACCTGAATCGTGTCAGAATCGCCTCTAAATCGTCCACTCTGACCTCCCCTAATTATGCCCCCTGCGACCGGTTTGGGAGTCCTGGGTTGGTCTTGGGGTGCGTATTGCTTTTCCTACTTGCTCGTGTGATTGCTCAGTGTTTTTACATTTCATTACGTTTTACCGCGGCTATCGCAGTCGATAAGATAACCAAATAGAGTTTTAAAAACATGAATGTTCCACGTTTCTTTACGTTTAGGCAGACCCTTTCCTAATAACCGCGAGTCTTGCACCTGAATAACCATCCGTGATCCAGTTGCTTCCACGTAGAGTCCAAAGGTCATGGGATCTGGGGACTCCGGGGTAATTGGCATTTCCCCACCGGATGTGGGGAATGATGGGTGGGTGAATTCGATTACCTCCAGTACGTCCTTGAGCTTGAGGGTCCGGCCTTGTGATATTCGACCCTACAGGGGCTTCTGACATCATTACATTGCCAGGTCAGTTATCCATCGGTCAGTGTATTAGTTCTATTTTCCGTGGCTTTCTTACATTGACCCTTGACCGAAGACTGACGCCGTTGACCCTTTTCGGCTGAGCGGACAGCCCTGAAAAACGCTGTTATTCACAGGTTATCAGTTCTATAGGATCCAGTAACTTGAAACCGACTCGGACTAACTATCTGGATCCGAACCGGTGAGTCAAAAGATAAAAGTAGGAGGTAAGGACGTGTAGTGAATCCGCGGTCGAGTTTCTTTGTCCTGTACATGATACTAATCACCACCCATGATGTCAGTATGAGTCTACATTACAGCCGGAGCTAATATGTACATGCAGAGAATCGCATTTCCAAGTTCAGCGCCCGTTGAGTATGGAATACCTACTTGGCTCCTGCGAGATCCGGAAGCGAGCTCTGAATACAATCGAAAGAGAACGACTTTTACGAAACTATGCGAGTTCTAAGGCCTTGATAGCTCTTCTCGCCTCGTGCACCGTGGGTTTTTAACTTCGCTAACCACGACTGATTTGAGATAATGGGTGTCTTCGCCGACTCGAGATCAATCCTGATTTTGGCCAGGGATTTACTAACGTACATCAATGTGAGTAGGGCGTGGACTAGGACAATTTTTACTGCCTTAAGTTACGCATCTCTTCGGCTGCGAATTTTTAAGGGTGCTGATGTTCGTCGTCAAGTGTTTTGGGGTACTTCAGGACACTCATTCTGCTCGTGATCATATGCAGGCTTTGATTGTCCTGTTATCTACCATTATATGGACGTGTTCTTTCAAATGTATATATTGTTATTTCACTTCCAGGGACCGGCTAGGCAGGCTTTAATAGCGCTTTCCACGTGCCGTCAATGCGTACAGTAACAACGCAGGAGGATCCACCATCCTCTGCTACATATCTTCAAGGGCTGTAAACAATATGATTGACTCTGTATATCTTAATTAATTGCATACTGGACTCGTTAATGAGATATATTAATGTTAATTCACAAGAATTGGTTTATGTATGCTTCAACTTGTTCTCCACGGAAAAATAGGGGCTTTCGCGTACCTACATGTAAGTCACACCCTAAATAAGGGATCCTTTGCCCATTCTTAGCAGTTCTTAGCTCATCCTTGGCCCCTTGTGTTAAATGTCGCTAAACTCTCATTTCCACCAAACCAATAGCCAATTTCCAATGCGTGTTATACCACCCTCGAAATCTCCTAGAATCTCCTCCGCTGATTTGATAAAGGGATTATTTGCCGCGATGGGGAAGTGGTCCAAATATCCCGCGCGTTGGCTCGGCTCGTCGAGATGGTCAGCCCGTTTGGTCACTGGGTCAATATGCATTCATCAGGTCGTTTGTTTGATTGCTGGCAGGCTTTGCGCGCTGCTTAGAATGCAGACGCGCATGCGTATGCTTGCGCTCTACGGACGTTGGTCATTTGAACTGGTTCTGATCTTGCGATGCATCAATGGAATGGTTTGAATTCTTATCTGATAATTTATAATTTCGATGAGCCTAGGGAGGCCTAAGAACGGTTCTGTATCGACGGCCTTTCAGTCGATTTGATTAGACTTATCTGATAAGACGGGATCCGTATCCGCTAGCGCGGAAGTATCTGGCACGTTCTACCGCGCTTACTGTCCTTTACAATCCGAGCCGGTTTGACTGCACTTTTAGACCATTGATGAGGCAGTAGAGATTAGATGGTGGCTTTAGTCAAGACTCAAGGGTCAGTGCATGGTTGCATGCAAGTTTTCGATCCGTGCTTTATTTTACGTCCAAATCATCAGTATCGGCATATCTATCCGACGGAGGCGATGAAAGCATGAACCCCAACCTGTGTCGAATTCAATCGATTGAACGAATAAGAATATAAAGATACTCTTAGTCCAAGCTTCAGAGACAGGCACTTCGATGTACTTAGTTGTGATCAGGACATACCATGAGGCTGATGCAATGTGGTCATAGGGATGTGTTGTTCTTAGATTTCTGGTATTCTTAGATTTGATTGACAGAGTGTCGCTATATCGTTCCGGAAGGGAATCAATATCAGCCTCGAGGACTTGCACTCAAGACGCCCCACCTCAATCGGATCTACATACCTACTCTGACCGTAAATTCACCTTTTCTCACTCGGGGTGGGTGGTAGATGTCCGGACATCCTCCCCAGGCGGAGAGCAGAAACGTGTTCGATGCCACAAGCAGTGCGGTGTGCATCGTAGGGTATTTCACGCCGGACATATTTCTCACCGATGCAGCTATATTTATCTAGGTAAAAGCAGAAGTACTATGTTAAACAACCCTCCGCGTCGATATCGGAAGGCGTCTGACGGAGGCTATCATCATGATTATCCACGATCTCTGACATGTCAATGGAGCCGCGATTTCGGAAATTAGCGTGCGCTAATTTTAAGATTTATCGACCAGCGCTTTAACAATCTGCACATTGCAGCATCCTGGTTGTTTTTCTGTTATTAATTACGTACGTGCATACTACATACTGTGCGCAGCGCAACTCCCCCTCAACCGTAGAAAGTTTAAACCCTCGGTGGATATGTTTTCCAAACGAGAATGGAAACATAAGATCGCGCAGCCTCAGTGCAAGTTGCCGCCCATTTGAAGGACCCGTCACGACATATGAGTCCCCTTCATGCATGAGGGCTTCGCCTCGAGTTCTTCTGGCAGTTTTGGAAGGGAGGCTGATGGGATGACGATGCAGATCTTACAGTGACTATAAATAGCCTGTCAGAAGTCGCAAGTTCCTTTTTTCGCTTTTTGCTTCCAATTTGACTCCGTAAAACTCTATCCAAATGGGAACCGATTGACATGAGATTAACCGGATGTGGACATCACGGCCAATTGTCGTTTGTGGTGGTGCTATACATGATACATACGATGGCCATGATGGGACATTGGGATTTTCGGAGTTGGTGGGTTTGTGTCCGCGTCGTGTCAGTGCACATACTTAACTGCAGGTGTCGGCGTTTTGTGTCCGATACTTCGACCTTACCTGTGCTTGATTCTGTATAATTAGCTGGATGCACAACCAAAACCTAGATCACTTTGTGATTTATATGTGAGGGATGAGAGTGCCGTGCAATCGGAAGCGCCTCATCTGCAGATAGGCGAGACTTGGGTATTATGTTTATCTTTGAGTTGCTACTGCGTGTACTACTAGCATAATCATTGTGAAGGGCATTGCAAATACAATGTTTCCAGCTGTGGCAACATCTCGCAGCAAAGTGGCATAACAGTTTCTGATCGAAAAAAAAATTAAGAAGGCAACGTTGATATGGCAAGGGGTCCCAACGACTTGGAGCAGCTTTGGAGCACTTCCTCGTACGGTCTTTACTTTTTAGAGGCAAATGGGGGAGTGATATTGCGTAGAAACGTGTATCGTACAGTGCTGATAATTCCATTAGATTAGATTGGAGCTTTAAGTATATTAATGACGCAGACACGAGCGAACAATGGAGCGCAATACTATATTATATCGCAGGATATCAGACAGTTCATCCATATCAGCCTAATAGTACCATGACAATTGACTTAGGAGTCTTGAAAACCGCACGTCTCTGAGCAAAAACGTTGTTATAGCGAGGACCTAAAGCCCAGTCGGAGCATTTTCAAAACACATTTGACGTATTATACCGGGGAGCAGGCGCGATGCGGGTCCAGCAACGACGGTGATCGTTGATGTGTAGATATCTTCTTTGGATTAGATCAACTTGTCTAGATAGTTTTTACAGTTTTACATGCGAATACCACGACGCACTGTCTTTCAGCTATAGCCGGACTTATTCCGTATGCAATAAGGTAGTTTCAGCACTAATGAGAGGTCCTGGCTCAACCCCTATATCGAATATCCCTTTTCTTTTCTCTGAGGTTAATTGAATATACTGTGATACAAGTTAGAACCATCGTCCTACTCCATTCCTCACCGACATAATCTCAATATATATCTCACAATGTAGTTCACCGCCAACAAGATAAACTTTTGTATCCTGTTCAATTCAATGCATTATATCCCTTCAAACCCAAACTGAAAACAATTACACCTGTCACTTAAAAGTTAAATCCATACCCACAACCGAGATGACGCACACAGTTGAGAACACACATAATAAATAGCAAGACAAACCAAATGTTGACTTTGAGAGCCGAAGACACAGGAGGGGGGTCATCATCATACCATACCACTGACAATAGTGTAAGTGTAAGATGTTCTTCCTGCGAAGTTCGCAAGGCGCGAGTCATGGGACTGGGCCTGGTGCCACGAGTCCTGATAAGATCCGCCGGGTCCAGGGATCATCACCGCATTGAGTTCGGTGCATCAGTGCACCTGCATGCGAATGACAGCGCGGGGTTATTTTTATCTTGAAGTTGCTGCTTGCTGCTCCCTTCGCTTCGACATTGTAATGTTCTTGAATTCGATTTCGACTGACTCCTGAGGCGGTGTGAAGTTCTGACTTTTTGAAAGGAGCAGTGAGAGATATCCTTTTTTTGGGATGTTGATACTCGAACTCGGACGACTGCGCACTGGAACTTGCGGAGCCGGTATGAATGCCTCTTTCTGGGTTTCTCAGTGTGCCTGTCGTCCGACGAAGTTGGACTCGAGAGTGTATCTAAAAATAGAACACAATGTCGAGTTCGAAGCGCACGGGATTCAACATCATGGTTCACCTCAGCGTGAATGAGTCTGAGCTCTGTGTGTGCGTCGAGTCTGACTCGGACTCGGACTTGGAATCGGACTCCGATTGTGATGTGCGGAGCGGGAACGGGTAGCGATATTAATATTATAAATGTGAGTAACTTGAAGTTGAAACCGCGTGGATGTTAACATTAACATCGCGTTTTGGTGTTCCTTCGAGAATCGAGACTATGAATGCCGGGGCTACAACGCACCGTTTCAAGAAATCCAGTCTGTCTATGCGTCGGATGTACGTGTGACTTTGTCATGAGTAGTCTGTCTGATAACCCAACAGGGTTGATTTGACTGACCGCTGAACTTGATTGCTATAATACGATTACGGTGGCGAGTGGGCGAGTGTATACGTATACTCAATGTCATAGGTGGTAGGCGTCCGTATCTATCGGTGCATGTTGACGCTACCAGATTATCATCGCTGCCGCATTTTAATATATTATCGATACATGTACTATGTCCTTTGAGTTGATGGGATTAGTAGTTATTATATATATTTGTGTGCGTGGTGAGGCACTGGAGGTCTGGATTGAGTCTGAAGGATCCGGGAAAGTCATCTAGACGAGTCGTCTGGGATTATACGGGAGCCAGAGATAGACAGAGCCAGAACTAAAGCCAGAACTAGAACCAGAACTAGAATCAGAGCCAGAGCCAGAGCCAGAGCCAGACTGCTGGGTACTGGGTGCTGCGTATCACACCCCACGAGAACCAGAGGAAAGAACCAGGGGAGACAATGACAATGACAAGACAATGGCGAAGCTAAAGGCAAAGGCAAAGACGAAGGCAATGGCGAATGCGAAGGACAAGGCGATGGCGGAGGTTAATGGCGACATAGAACTGAATACATCTTATCTGAGTAACTTTGAAGAGGAATACGGCTCGGAGAGGAGGGGAGTTCCGCGGAGATGGAGAGGGAGATGTGCATGTGCATGTGGTTGGAAACAGACAATGGAAGAAGATTTAAGAGACTGGTCGAGTGTGTGTATGTGGTCTGGCCTTTTGGACTCTGGAGACTGAATTCAGACGCGTTGAGCTGTACGCGAATTAATAGGCGATTCAGGTATACGTTGCGAAATTACTGGGGCTGGCTAGGTTACAATCGCGGTCCTGGCACCTGCAAAGCGAGATTGTTGTCAATTGCCAGACCGGACGTGAAGAATCTGGAAAATTAAAGGTACATACCTTAGAAGTTTGTTTGCCATAGAATGTTACTGTAATAGATATGACGCGGGTTTAAACTTGACTTTGACTTTCCGTTCAACGTACATCAGTAACTTCAGCAGTTACATGTGTGAACTGGGAATCTAGGATCTCCTCTAATGCCGGTATACGGGTTGTTCACTGAAGTGAATTGATCCTGGATCATTTGTTTTGCATCATAATCAAGTCATCATCATGGTAATTGATAACTGATGTCAACACTCGGATTTTGGGGGTGGTGAGTGTGTCAGTGTGATAGGTCGGATGTACGCGTTGGCCCGGGTGCGATGATTTTGGATGTACGAGGGATGATGTGGTGTTTGTAGAGTATGGCGCTGAGTAGTATCGGCTGGAAAGAGAAACGAGCGTACTACAATGAACGGACAAAAAAGACTCACTTTCAGCTACGTCTAGCTCTGGGACTCGGGAGCCTTGAGGCTCGCAAACCGCATCAGTCCTGAGTGCTTACGATATGACAACGGCAATGCCGCCGGGGTAATGATGGCGCATTTTTCGTGGGTTCTCATGAACGTATTCTCTCATCCGTGAAGTTTAAATCGTTTCTTGGGAAGAAGAAGATCAGCTTATTTTATGAATCAAGGTTGTGGTTGTGGGGCTTGGTCTTTTTTCGTCCAAGTCATCAACGGTTCATCTTGGAAAAAGTTGCTTTCTTTAAAATTTCTGATGTCTGATGTGATGGTGGTAGCAGGGTCGTTGGGACCTGTACACTTTGTTTATCTGTGGCGGGGTAAATGCCTTAGTGGGTAACTGCCATATTGGTATTGGAACGCTATTAGCGGCTAGTGGGTTGCGAATGTGTACGTACATGCAATGATACATATGTATATGAAAATTTTTTGGAGAGAATTTTTTGAACGGTGAACTGTGAAGTGCGGCACGATGCGGAGGTTTGTCCGGTGTGTGTGTCATTTAGAATGTCATTGTGGGTTGGCGGGGAGTTGGGAGGGCAAAACACTGTCCACATATGCAACTTGAAGTTATCGTACCACTAATTTCGGGGTGCAAAACCCAACAGACATCCGCCGCTAAGGTTTCGAGCAGGGCGGGGCTGTCGGTCTCGGAGCAGTTACCATGCTTTGGAAACGCACAAGTCAGGCGCGGTGGGTATATGTGGGAACCCGAGTGTAAGCGGACAAACGCTAATATGCGCGTAGTTAGCTGTGGTGATCATTTACTCCAGTACCTTACGCGTGTATATTCTGTGAGATTGCGTGCAAAACGCATCCTGGTACTACTTCGCCGCCACCGCCGCGCGCCGCACCTTGCTGAAGCGCAGAGATTAAATGAGGGATTAGAAGGGGTGGAATTAAAAATCAAGACTAGAATGCCAGAATGTTGATAAGAAGGGGTGTCAGGGAATAGAAAGGAGGTTGCCGTCCGTTGTTATCTCCTGGGGGCTAGCTAGTGTGACCCGAGCGGACGGAGGACCTAATCACTCCGAGCGAGTTTACTGGAATGTGGACGTGCATGAGAGCTCTGAGCGGAGATTAGATCAAACCGGCTGCCTGGCTTGGCGGCTCGGCCTCTGTTGTGTGACTGATTAGATTAAATTTGTAAGCCGAGCCGGCTCAGTTCGGTTCGGCGGCGATTAAAAGAGTTATCTAAGACAAACATGCCGGCTGTGATTGGCTGGGCCGTGTTATCTCACATTATCTCCAGCTCTACTTTCCCGCCCTCCCCTCCCCCTTGCTCACTTTCCACTAGCATCCTCCCTTAATATCCTCCCTCCATTCTTCCCCACCCTCCGACTCGTCCCCATCGTCAGACACAGTGGCCAGCCTTCTTTGTACGTCGTCTCCGTCTCTCTTGCTTTCTTCCACAACCAAACTCCGTGCTGACACACCTGCCCTCGTGGCAGATCTCTATTAGGCTGTCTTCACCTAATCTATATCTCTCCCTGATAAAAAAAATCACATAGGGCCCTTTTCCTCTTTCTCATTCGCGCGAATCAAAGGATGTCCCCCGTCGTGCTCGAATCTCCAGCATTGAATTTGCACAACACCAACATGTCTACCATGGCACGGATACAGCAGCAGTTCACACAGAATGGCGGTGCTACGTCAGAGGCCGGTCCCGGCCAGAGTAGCAGCAGTCCAAACGGCCAGAGTGAGTTCTTGCAGTGCTTTTGCAGGGAAGATTGTGTTCGCTCATCTGCTGGGTCTTACAGGTGGCCAAGAAGAGTTCAACTTCTCCGCGAATGTCATTACACCGTCGCGCACGAGCTGCTCCAACTGCGGTGTCACCGACAGCCCTCTATGGAGGCGCGATCCCTCAGGAAACACCGTCTGCAATGCGTGTGGTGAGTCGCTTTCTGTCTCTCTTTCCCTTCCTTTTCCTCCCTGGGATGAATGGCCACTGGCACGGACGGACTCTATACGACACGTGGTGGACGAGACGCGCTTTTTCTCTTTGTTCTTTACGTTTTCTCTTCCCTTTTTTCCCTTTTTTTGCTTGTCTTATCTTTGCAGACCCTGCCTGTCAGTTCTGCTTTGGGTGTTAGACTGGTTTGGCTCCATATCTCTATCTCTATCGAGATGACGTGACATCTTGCCGCGTCCTTCTATCTATCTGCAACTGTTCTTCGGCCCTTCAGTTGGTTTGCTGCGGTACAGCTACACCCTGCCCAGCCACCCCCACGTCCCATCCCCACCATACTTCGAATAGTTGTTGGTTGTTGCCCTGGAACGATTGCGAGACGCGTGGCCGCCGGGGCACTCGGGTTCTGTGGGAGTGAGCACACCGGAGATGGTGCGCTTGGACCTCTGGACGGCGTGACCTTCTTGTATGCTGGACATGCACTGTCCACGCATACCCCTTGGCCCTTTGGGTTTGGGGTTTTCTGGATATCTCAATATCTAGTACATGGGCTCGCAGTTGAGGTGGAAGTTGTACACGTTTCAAAGATCTCACAAGGGTGGTTTTTGAGATCGTTTTCGTTGTTCGGTTGCTCGGGTCAAGGTTCTGTGTTTTTGGCTTTGACTTTACTACTTCGTCTTCGCTATTTCTATTTCTATCGTTATCTTTCCGCACAGAGGCATAGTTTCGCGGATATCTCGTGACGGGACAATCAGTTCAACTGTCGTTATAACGCGGTGACGGGTTGTTCGAGTCGACGGATCTATATGATATCTTTTCATAATTGGTGTGGCGGACACGAGGCGGGTGTATGCTGGGTTGTGTCTTGTTGTTTCTGGTTCATATGACCCCCTCCCACCCCTTGGGCTGTAACCATTGCACTCTTTACTTGCTCTCTCTTTTCTTATTCGTATCTCTTATGTGGATCGAATTATGCCTTCGGCTCTTATTTGCTTTTTTCTTTTTTCGTACCTTTTCTGCTTCGAGCCGTTGCTTGGACTATTCTTTCCAATTATACTCTTCCGGCGATCGACAAGCTTCATCTGAGATGGAGATGGAGATTGCAGATTCCTTCCCCGACTATAGAGTCCTTCACGCTCTTCCCCCTCCACCTTTCGTTCTTTCTTTGTGCTTGTGCTTGTGTTGCTTGTGCTGTTGTTGGACCTATTACGCACAGACGCTCCCCCTTGATCTACTTGACCTTTGATGCCTGCATGCTGTCTGCCTGCCTGGCAGTCGGCCGGCCCCACCCTTTCCACTTACAACCCCCTCTCATGTTTCCCCCCTGTCCATCTGCAGCTTCCATCCACATTACGCCGCACGCGCACACTCATCTTTATTGCGCCGCAGCCCCTCCTTGGTGATTGGGTTAAAGGGGGGTACGTGAGTCGGTGTGGATGGGTGGGTGGATAAAATGAATTTGATATTGAAATGGAACGGAACCAGATCTCGGTTAACTATACAGTGGTCTGGTTGTGGTTGTGGGTTTCTGCACAGCACATCAAAACCCTGCTTATTTTTAACTTGTGTCATATGAATGTGAGGGAGGGAGACGAAGTGCGATGGAAGGAAGGAAGACTTGTCGCTCCGACCAATTGCCTGCCTCGTTTTCGGCTGGCTTCTTCCTTTCTCTTTCTGTTCTGTTCTCTTCTTGGGTGTGCTTGGGTATACTTATACTTATACCCTTCTCTATCCCTGCATGGGTTCATCTTCTATCTTGTTCTTTATCTTTCTATCTCTTTCTTGAGAGGAAGAAGAAGGCTTTTTAAACCTGGTGCTGGTGCTGGGTTATCGAAATCGACTATCTCTCTATCTTCTATCTTCTATCGCTCTCTGTGGTCTGCCTACGCTACTGGCACACGTTACCACATCGCAGACGCACTTTATCATCTACAACGGTCGCTCTCCTGAGCACACCCCCGCCGGTATCAAAAGAATATAAAGAAAACGTGCTGCTGCTGCTCAGTTTATAATCATATGCAGGGCCGGTGTATCTGTCAGTCTTGATGTTGTTGTCGTGATCGCTTGTCTCTGGTCCGAGGCGCCTTTTTAGCCTTTTTCATTGTTCATTTTTTTCATTTTTTGCTCGTGATGGCTTCATTTGGGGTCATCTCTCTTCTTCTTCATTGATCTTGATCTCATTGCTTTTTTACTTTTTACTTTTCGCTTTTTTTCTTT
This sequence comes from Psilocybe cubensis, assembly GCF_017499595.1. Lineage (NCBI taxonomy): Eukaryota > Fungi > Basidiomycota > Agaricomycetes > Agaricales > Agrocybaceae > Psilocybe > Psilocybe cubensis. Next base: position 3,159,994 of record NC_063005.1, on the reverse strand, counting down.
CTTTCTTGATTGACTCGTTTCGTTTTTTCCTTCGGGGCGCCAACACCCCTCTTCCCCTCCGTTCGTTCGTTGGCTGGTGCTTCCTTCTTGCGCTCGACAATTAATGATGTCTCGAGTCTCAAGTCGAGTCGAGTCGTCCCGCTTGCCACCCGCATCCCTCATCCCTTTTTACCCTTTGGAGTTTTGTTTTTATGTGATCGAGCCTCGTTTTTTACTGGTTGCTAACTTTCTCCGTTTTTTCCCCTTTTTTCTATGCTTGTTTCCTCTCATCGACATCCTATCATCTACAACCAACCAACCACCCCACCCCAACCCCCCATTTACCCCAATGTCGAATGGTTCAATGTTTGCGTTTTGCGTTTTGCTTTGCTTTGCTCTGCATGACTCCTCCTATCTTGGTGCTGTGTTGTGTTTTGCTCGCTACGCAATGCGGCATGTCTGCCATGAATACGAATACGGATGCTGATACGAATACGACCGGCATCTTGGCCACGACCTACGACTACAACCACGACTATCATCACCATAACCTCGACCTTGACCTCGACCTCGACATCAAACTGCGACCTTACGAACGACACGCACCACACGGATACCTCATTTTTTGGTTTTCTGTATACCCCTCGATACCGTTTTGCTGGCACTTATCCTCACTTATCCACTTGGTGTTACTGTCCACTTTGACAACTTGCAACTTGCAACTCGTACCGAACGATACTTTGACTTGTAAACCTGCGACTTGCAACCCGCGACACGAATCCCAACCCGAAACCGAAAACCGAAACGAAATCTGAACACGATACTCGGTGTACGACACTGACGACGACGAACACAACGACGACGTACGACGCACGACAACGACGACGACGGTAATTGAACGCATACTCGCATTCGTATACCGCCATTTCCCTTGGTTCACGTCAAATTATTCCCCTTCGTCATTTGCCTTGTTGGTGCCCCCGATGCCTCCAGGTCTCTATCAAAAATCGAGACACATGCCTCGACCTTCTTCCCTTGGGCGGACGACGACTCCGCCTACGACGACTGCCAACTCGTCTTCAGCTAACAACGGTGCTGCACCCCCCGCCGCCGCTTCAAGTACGACAACGGCTCCAGCGACGACGACGGTTGGCCCGTCACCGTTTGCGCCACCGTCGGCTCGGGCAGCGGCCGCGGCCGCTGCTGCTGCTGCTGCTGCCAATGCGGTGCCTCCTGCGACGCCGAGCAAGATTGTTGTTGTTGACCCTGCGTTGACGTCCTCGCCGACGTCTGTAGCGGCTGCTGCTGTCGCCGCGGCCAACGCAGCTGCCTCCTCTGCGTCCAGCTCCAACAACGCCAAGCCGATAGGCCCCCACACGAACGCAGCGGGCGGTACGTGTCCTGGCGATGGGCGGTGCGATGGTACAGGCGGAACGAGCGCGTGCAGCGGGTGTCCGACGTACAATAATGTGTTGGCATTAACGGCTAGGATCGAAAGTGCGATGCAGGCTGCAGCTGCGTCGTCTGAAGGTGGTGAAGGTGCGGGTGGTGAGGACGGTGCGGAGGATGTGGTTATGATGATGGTGAAAGATGGCGGTGAGGACGGTGTGCCGGGTTCGCCGGGTGCGGGCGTCGACAGTGATGCCAGTGGTGCGGTTGGTGTTGCTAGTGCCAGTGCGGGTGGAAGTGCGAGTGTAGGTGCCAGTGCAAGTGCGGCGGCGAACCGTAAGGCGCGCCCGGCTGTTGGTGCGCTTTGCTGTGCGAATTGCGGGACGAGTACGACTCCACTTTGGAGGAGGGATGATGTGGGGAATAATATTTGTAATGCTTGTGGTGAGTTGTTGGTTTTTTTTTTCCTTTTTCCCTTTTTTCTTTTCTTTCTCTGTGTTTTTTTTTGGGTTTCTGTTCTTTTGGACTTGCGATTTCTGTGTTTTTTTTTTTGCATTTGTTTTATCCACATGACTTGAATTTGGGACTTTGGCTCTCTCGGGCATGCCAGGCGATGGCTGAATGAATGGATGGGTTTTTTTGGGGGCACAGTCCGGCAGGAGCTTTTTCTTGGTGCTCCCTAGGGATTGAATATGTGCTGCTCACATCATCTCAACGTGCCTCCGAGCATGAGGGGGACTGGAGTGGCGGAATCTTGGTTTCCCACATCTTATCAGATAACGATCGACTCATGGTCATGGGTATGGGTTTTTCGAGAGTTGGGGACTTCTCTCGCCCGGACCCTGTTTCTGGTTTTTTTCCTCCTCGTTACCGGGGTCCATTAGCCTAATTTCATCCCATCCATTTCGTCCTATCCCACGGCACCGTTTTCTTTTTTTTTGCCTGTTTTTTTTTTTCTTCTTTTTTCATTGTTTTTGCTGCGTTGGGTGGTGGGATGGGATAGGATACCGTCCGTTCGAGCGGTGTCTTATTTCTGGTGTGCTTGTTCTTTCTCATCCGTCCTTCTGACGGGTGGATAAATGAGCATTGTTAAACCCGATTTTCGGACAAGGGTTATATTTCTCTCTACTTTTTTCGTCCTTTTCGTTTCTATTTGGGACCTTTTGAGTTTTCCTTTTTTTCCCTTGGCTGCTCCTATTTTCTGTTCGCTCTCGAACTCTTTGATTGCATTGGTGTCTTTTCTGTGTCTCTCTTTCTTTGCTGTCTTTTTGGTGTGTTTAGATAAGGGTTTGGCAATTTGGCTCACACGCGATATTCTTCCCTCTTTTCTTCCCTCATCCTTTCCACTTCCTCCTCTTCCTTTCATCTTAATCTAGGTCTCTACTTCAAGCTGCACGGAACCCACCGCCCCAATTCTATGAAGAAGACCGTCATCAAGCGACGGAAGCGAGTGCCCGCTGCGCCTGGTGCACCTGGTGGCATTAGTGTCACAGGCCGTATGTCGGATCAAGCGGCCGCTGAGGCGCTCGTGGCTGTCGGCCGTGTCAATCTCTCACCTGGTGGCAATGCCGAGGACAGCGACGGTGAAGGCGACGACCAGCCTAAGAAGAAGCGTACGAGGCGAACGGGCAAGATGTCACGTGACAAGGACGATGATGTGCTCATGGACGGAGACGACGACGAAGATCCGAGAGAACAGCAGCAGCAACAGTCGCAGAGAAAGAGGCGTGCGCCTGGCGGTGGTGCTGCTGGGAGCGTCAATGGATGGAACGGCGGTGAACGCTCGGCGTCGCCGCACAGGGCGCCGTCGCGGAACCAGGAGTACCTCCCGCGAGGCGGATTGCCCGCGTTCCCTGTTGCCGGACCCGGATTCGAGCTTCCGTCGCTGGCGGCGCTGAACAATGGCGGAGCAGCATTCTTGGGCAGTGCGAGTGCGCCTTCTAGTTATATCCGTTCGGGATCCAATGCGCCAAGTAGGACTCACTCGCCTTTAGGACCTGCTGGATCGTCGGCGGCTGGTGCTGCTCAACAGCAGCAACAGCAACAGCAATATTACGCTGGAGGACCTGGAGCCGTTGGAGGAGGAGGTGGGTCGCCGCACAGCGAGATGTCGAGTTTGATGGTCGCTGCTGGCGTTGCTCTTGGAGGTCTTGGTATACCGAGCTACATGGACCTGGAGAGGCACTACTTTGAGCTCTCCGAGCAGAAGAGGAAGTGGGAGGAGATGATGGAGAGGACCGACAGGATCATGGCCGGCGTGAAGAGGACGTTGGATGAGATGAGAGGATTGGCGGCGCAGGCACAACAGCAACAACAACAGCATTCGCCTAGTCAGATCCATCATCTCCCAGCGGGTATTCAGCAACAGTCGTTGCCACCACCACCAGGATCGAGGAGGCAGTCGCCTCAGCTTGCGGCTGCGTCGCAGTCGTCGCCTGGATCGTCGGCGGCCACGACGAGCGGTGCGGGACCTGCAGTCGCTGCCCCTGCAGCTGTTGTCGCTCCTGCTCCTGCTCCTGCTGTTCCCCTGAACAAGCCTAGCTCCAACGCGGACCGCGAGAAAGCTCCGATATGGCCTATCATCGATTCAACTGCTACTCGTGATTAGAACTCCAAAAGAGAGGTGTTGTCTTAGACGTGTCCGTCGTATCGCGCTTTATTCTCACATCTATCAGTGCGCGCAAGAAGAAGTGTGTTCTCACTCTTTTTTACGGTTTTTGTGCGCTCGTTTTTGCTGTATTTAAAACCATCAACCTCCTCGTATGCTCTGGTCCCTCCAACTTCACCTTGGATCCTGTGTTTTTCCTATTTCTCGCCTCTTACCGGACACTTCATTCGATTAATTCCATTCACGCATTTGCCTGTGTTTACTGGTTTCGGATATCCCCCTTGGTCCTCCGAATCCTCGTTCCTTTCCTCTCATCCGACCTCTTTAATCCTTATAATTCCAACAGCGATCTACATATTTTATTCGTGTTTTCGGATAAAAAATGTTTCTGCTTTCCTCTTGCGTATCGTATATTTCTTTCTATCTCTTTGTTTCTTATCATCTACCTAGTTCCTCGTCGTCTGTCTCCTTTTTAGGACACTTCATCCACCCAACCCCCACCACTCGTATTGATAATATGCCTATGTTTATTATGTACATCCTTTTACTTTCCTGTTTCTTTTTTTCCCTTTATAGCTTCGGGCGGAGGAGTCGGTTCACAAAAGGGTCGATTTCATTACGGAATAACTTCATTCTTCCTTCTTCATTTTTTTTATATCTGGCCGCCCCCTAGTATCTTCTTTCTTTTTCTCCTCTATGTCTCTGTCTATGTTGTGTCTCTGTACTCTAAGCCTTTTATTGACAACTATTTTTTTACCTTTTACTTCTTTTCTTGGTTTTATACTTTTTAGCTTTAGTCTCGTTTGTTTGTTTTCGTGCTTCGTATTTCTGTGTTCTATTATCGTCCTTTTTGCTTTGAATTTCGACGTTTGGAAAGCTTATATCCACTACCCCCGTTCGTCGGCTTGTTATATCCCCCCCTTTCCTCCGTCCGCTTATCTCCCACCTTCATTCATTCCCTCCGTTCCTGCCGTGTACCTTTTATTCGAATTTCCCCCTTTTTTGTCTATGATATCCATCCGTTTCTCTCGTCTTTTCTTTACTACCTACCTACCTGCCTGTGACCAGTATTCTATTTGCTTGAAGAGGGTGGAGGGGAGGTGTCGAGCATGCTTACGTTTTCCCTCTACCCCCTTGATAATGTATATATGTTGTTTTCTTTGAAAACAAAATACCCCACTCGATTTGTTTTCTTTTACTTGAGTTTTAGACTTTTAGTTGTGGTTGGCGCTTTTTTTTCTTGCCTTCTTACGCCTTTATATTCTTACATTGTTATATAGTTGTTACCGGGTCATGGCTGCTAGGCTTGGCTTTACCCTTATTTTTGTATTTGACAGATACCTAGAGCTTATATCTGTTTTACTATGCTTTATGTCTTGTGGATATCCGATCCATTTGATGTATTTGCTTACTATGTTATGCTATATGATATGGTTTTGCATGTGGTGACATACGCAATTGCATAGAGTGCATGAAAAGCCTATTCATATAAAAGAAAAAGACATTCGTGAGTAGTCTGGTGTGGCCGGAGATTAACATGTCCGTGTCGGAACTTGTAATTTTTGGAGTTGTCCGACGGGCGTCAATTCCGTCAATACAACTTGGTGGATTTGTGATGCTCTAGTTTATCTTTACCTTTCGATATACCTGCTATCGGCAACCTTTCTTTTATCTTTATTGTACAACTGCCATCTTGATGTGGATCTCCGATTCTAGACCTTGCAAAAGCGTTTGTGAGCCGGCCAAGCCTGTTTTTGGCTGGCCAATTTGTTGTGCCGATTAGTGTGTTGGTCATAATCAAGCCTATTAAAAGATTTACGCACCACTCACGATCACAATAGTACACAAGCTTGCACCTAGACTCTGTCATGAACACCATAATGAAGCTTTGATGGATCATAAACCAGCTCACCTCGAACAAACCAACAAGTCTTTGTCCTTCACCACACTGCAGAACGAGCATTTCCTTGGGTTCTTTCCTTTGAACATCTTTGATTCGACTAGCGGCTTAACAACGTCCTTTCCGCCCATTACAGCTTGCTTGACTTCCTCAGGCGGTATTTTATCACTGTGTTTTATCCTGAGCAGAGCGTCTATTTTCTCGATGTCGCTTAACGATAGCGATGGAATGAAGTCGTCCGGTGTGACGTGAAAGATAGGAGGAATTCCTCTTCTAATGCTGTAGCGTAATCTCGCTGGCGAAAACGGATCGTCCGAGTTTAAAAACAGGGGCTCAAGATTAAAGTTGTTTCTGGGAGTGACATAGGTAGCACGGACCCTAAAAAAATTCAAATTAAAGACATGGTATATGAGATCGCAACATGACCTACCAGGCAGGTTTACGCGAATGATAAAGGTATGTGAGCAAGGACATCATACGGTCTGCCTGGTACTTTGTCATCGCTTCGAAGTCGTGGTGAGAGAGGTTCCCGCACTCTGATCGGGGGTCAGAAGGAACTGAGTATGTCGAGACGTTTGAGACAAGCTCGAAGGGAACGTACTGCATGCTTCTGGAAATGTCATAACGATCAAGAATCGAGTTGTCGTCAAATCGGTGAACAGAAGATGTCCCCAATCTCTCTTGAACATATATCTCAGTTTCTGGCACAGGAGGTTTCACATCTTAGCATCTCACGCACCGTTTTCTTTGCTGACGCTTTGACAATCTGAGTAGAGAAGCTGATGAGTGTGTACACGGGAATGCGACAATGTCGTCCATCCAAGGTAGAGATCTGACATGATCATAATACTAACCTCATACAAGTAGGCAATAGGGACCCATTCCCTTAACCGTTTCTTTCCGTGCTGCTTGACCCAATCCCTGACCTGCTTCAGTACATTCTTTCGCATCATAAAATCATGAGGTGTGAGATCAAACACTTCTTCAGGTTTTTTAAAAAACTTTTGGGATACGTCGACCCTGCGGCAGCCAAATGTGCGGCATTGAACCAATTTTGATGTCGCGCAGGTTCCATATATATCGACCAACAACAGTGGGTCTAAACTGAAATTATTGAAAGACAAAATATTAGTTATTGATGGAAATATTGACAGAGTGAAAGTCCAACTTGGGAACATCGGCAAAGGCTGATCCAAGAGGGTCATTCATCAGAGTAGAAATGCAGGTATAAAGCAAAGATTCAAATGGGTGGCAACTAGGGGTCCGTTGTGGTGAAGTCTCATATGTGAAAAGTTGCTTTATCGGAGTTTATATATAGTAGGACGCCGATGCAGGGCCGAGACTTCAAGCTTCAAGCTTCAAGCTGATTGTATAATATAGTCCGTCTGGGTCTTCTTCCCGCCGATTACAGCTTGCCTGACTTCCTCAGGAGGTATTTTATCGCTGTATTTCATATTGAGGATGTTGTCAATTTTCTGGGTGTCAATTAACAATAACGATGGAATAAAGTCGTCTGGTGTGACATGAAAGAGGGAAGAGAGGCCGTTTGTTTGAAGGCGGTCGCGCATTGGAACACCAATCTGGGCCAGAGCTTATCCGTACAAAACTAGTTATATAAATTTTACATAGCCAGTCTACTAGAGTTTTAAGATGATCTATTTGTCTTAAACCTTTCTGTATAATAGAAAATTCAACAGAGAAACTCGAATAGGAAGCAAAACCTGAAGTAGTAAACGCCCAGTTATCAAAGTCTCCAACCAAATAGGACCGGATAATGCTAGCCATGCTACCACCCATGCGTATCCTAAAGCCTTTGGCACTCTTTCAAGTTTCATTCGCTTCCCTAAAAATATCATACCGTCTTCAAACGCTATGGCGGCTGCTTGTAAAGTAAAGAAGAGGATATTTCTGTAAAATGAAGTCACATTTCGTATGGCCACAAAATCAGCCGTGCCATGGATGATCCCGGAGACCAAGAAAGCGACGAATAGTTGGAGGTAAGCAGACATGAGAGTTCCTTTAGGATAACCAAGGAAAACATTCGCAAAATGTTTTCCATGTGCAGAAACCATCTGGTGTATCGCAGAGCTATAAGACAGGAGACAATGTAGAAGTAAAAAATTAAATACTCACCCGACGTAGTGATTGATGCCATGTTCGGCTGAACCAGAGGGACTCGATTAGCGCCTGGCTGAGGTTGACGAATTATAGGACTCACCCCCAAAATTTACGAACAGTTGTCGTTTCGCTGAGCGGGCCTGTCATATCAGGGTAGTCCTTTGGCTCCCCTTCACCCACCATGACAATGAGTGCGGAACTCAAGGTATGGTTTAACCTAATGAAACAGTACAATGCGGTCCAGTATCCCATGGCGTTCCAAATTTGCCATAGAAAGCCATGGGCCCCCATCGGCTCATTATTATCGCGATGGAAAGCAGGGTTGTGTCGCATAACGTAGGAGATGATATCCCAAACAAGATAAAGGCATATAGTCTTCAAGATATTGTCTATGACAAAGCCCCAACGCGATTTGGAAGAACGCCGCAAAGCAGGTGCTTCGTAGTTCCAATTTACACCTCTCGTATTAGATATGAGATCATTCGCCCAGTTCATCCTGGAGTATAAATCCATTTCACTAGGAGATTTGATTTGTCCGTTTCGTCGTAATGTTAAATGAGGTTCATTGAGAAACAGGAAGTCGGACGCTTGAGCCATTAAATTGGCAGATGCAAGGCCAAAAAGATATCGAATCATGGGAGCATCTCGATGGTTGGATGTGGAAGGTTGAAAAACGATACTACCAAACAATAGGCAGGATAGAGCAAAAAATATGGTCCGTCGGGTTTGTGAAGGTTTGAGTGCTACACCTATCAGCAGAGTAGACCACATCAAAACCACCTTGATAAGGTTGCTTCGAAGTGTGCTGATTAGGCTTGAGACCGTGTCATTCATAGCTGTTACTTCTAGGATGGTAACCTTTGCAATAGCGCTTTATATGCGGAGTAACCGGCGTCAGAGTGCGAACGTATATCAGTGACGTATTGCCACGTTTACAGGACGTGTAACACACATTATATCCTGGGAAGACATTATGATTTATAAAACTATTGAGATGGTTTTGATTTCGTATTTTCCCTGTGAATTCGGACGCACAAGTATATATATATTTGTATACCTTATGTAGTGGAGGTTTCCCAACCGCAGTGAACCAACCGAAAAACCGAGAACGGATAGCTCAGATCCCTAGGTTGAGTTGAACGCTCCCAGGGACAATGCTAGGCAGAGTAACCCGGAAGACCAAAAACTGGTTATCCACATCTATTCCAGCGTCAAAAGGGACGCCAAGGGAAACTCCATGTGTGCTGAGGAAATCATTATCAGACTAAAATAAATGTATCAGTATCGATCCTCAACTTTGGACGATGTGGCTTACAGCAGTGATCAAAAAGTAGTCGTTGGGGAAGGATGGGTCATTAGCGGGTGCCAGAGCTAACGATTCCCATTTTGCATCGATCAAGGTCTCGTCGTCTGGGGAACCTAATACGCGCTTGAATAAATTGAATACGAAAAATTAGAATAAAGTTCTTTGCCAACCATTGTGCAAACCAAATCTGGCCAATTGAGTACTGTCCAAAAAGTTGACAAAGGATACGTAATTAGCGGCAGTGATACTTTTGGCCAGTTTTCCGTTAGGTGAAATAGGTGTCGAAGCAGTGTCGAATGAGGTACCATGGATATCTGTGGCTTTAGCAATAGAGAACAAGTCTGCCTGCCTGAAGAAAGAGGAATTTTTCTCAGTTTGGGACTCGGATGATAAGATTGCACAAAATGTTCTCACTTGTAACTGGATTTGTTATCGTTTCCTCCCCGTCCATCTCCATCTCTAGACAGTGCCAAAAACACACCAGCACCTAAGAAGTGTATTTCACTACAAGCTTCCGTTTTTCCGCTGCTGCTTTGTGGCAATGGCACCACCCATTCTCCAATTAAGGGTACTTCAACCAACGGATTCGATACGTTGTAAGCAAATAGGCGCGTAAAGCGTGATGTGCTCTTGTCGCTACCACCATCTTGGATAGTGGCAGACTGGAGCATGGCATATAGAGTGTTTGTGGTAGGATCGATGGTAAGGCCTTCGAAGCCTGGTATCAACCATTTAGTCACGATGTCAAAGAACATATAAATCTTCGATTTATACCTTGATTAGCTGCCCTCCCGGTATCTGGATCGTCCTCGGAAGTGAAATTCAGCTCTCCGTCGATAATGGGTAGGATTGCTGCGGGAGGCTGGATCGTCTGCAAGAGTTGCCCTGCCGCATTGAACCGATAGATGTATGGACCATACTCATCACTTAGCCAGTATCTGTACAATGGTTTGATGAGATACGTTCACACATAAATTCCGTACTTACGATCCATCAGTGTTTAATACAATACCCTCGATATCCAACACGAGATGCGGCTCGCTGTTCGAGGCAATTGGCATCTGAGGATCGGCAGTCGGTACCGTTGGAAATCCACTCTGAGCTGGTCTGATTGCGCTGGGATCCAGACCACTTGTCTTCGTATTTCCCCTTTCAACCTCAAGAGTAGTGTTAACATACGAAATATTAAACGTCTGTTGCGCAGCGGAGAACGTTAGTTGAGTAGAGCTCGTATATGGAGACAACGTGAACCGAAGTTCATGGCGACGCGCTTGATAGTCAACTGTGCCATCACTTCAACATGCCAAATTTGCATGAGTAACAAAAGAAAGGCACACTTTATGACTTGTACTCACACATTAAAACCGCGATCAGGATGGACGACCAAGGTTCCAGAGAAGGTCCCATCTGTGTGAGCCGTCCATGTACCACGTTTGATAGCGATAGCACTTCCGATTCCACCAATGGTATCGCCAGTTGATTCTAAGAAATCCGAAGGAATAAGACCAAATCCAACAAGCCCCTGTTGCGTATAGCTTCGATTAACTATCAAGACATATTACGGCACATCTGAACTTACCTTATTGATGTATGTAAGTCCGTCCAAAGTTACGGATACGGCTGCTGCTGCGGCAGACGAAGTCTGAGTGGAATCTACTGTTGGGGCACAACTAACCCCTCTAAGTAAGGACAACGATCCGCATAAAACGAGAATAGCCCCAGACAAAGTATACATCACAATCACAGTACCCTGTACAGGGCCCATTGTTGCATTTTATACTAACTCCCGTTTTAAATACGGTGAACGTGCGTGCGTGGATTGGTTATTCGGTTTTCCTTATGAGAGGCGTAAAGTTAGACGGTAAAAATGGGTCGTGTGGGACGGACATAGAAGTCCTCAAAGAACGAGAGGAAAGTCACGATGACGCTGAACAACAGCACGAGGACACGCGATCTATCGCCGTATTTTGGATGTCAGTTGCCCAAAATTGAGTCGCACAGTTTGAGATTATTTTGAACAGCTTAGCGTTAATTATACATGGCATATTGAGACCTGCAATTTATTTATACAGCTAAATTACTTTTAGAATCTCTCCATACGACAATGAAGAACGTTCATTGCTCACCTAGTACAATCTCAACTTCATATCGTTTATTCCCAAACAAACGAGGTGTCTTCCTCCATAGCCTCATTAAGTTCATCGTTGGTGGTAGCGTCTAAATGTGTTAGTAGTATAAAAGTGATCAATCAACATGTGGGTAACGGAAATGTCAACGAACACTTACCTAGTAAGTCAAAATGGCTGGCACCTGCGGTCAACAGAATTTCCTTCAAGGTCATACTTGAAGGATCATCGTAGAAAACATCTTCATCTTCATCTTTGTGCCCATTCAGGTCGATATTCGAATTATCCTTCCGCGGTGGTAAATTGGGCCTGATCGGACGAGGTGTGGCTTCTGTGTTATCCACATCCCATGAATTTTCGTCATCGTTCGCAGGTACGGACTCGTCATGAATACCGCCAAATGCTGATGATGAAGTCGATGGCATACTAGGCAAGCTGACTGACGGACCCATTTCTAATGAACGTGTTATAGCCGATGGAATCCTAGGTATCGGAGTGCCTTGGCCCAGACCATGCCTTTTTCCGCGCGTTGGAGTACCAGCCGTCCAGATCCTGTTTACTACCGGCTTTGATTTGGACTTTGGCGTCTTAAGCGGCGAAAAACCATAACCTTCTTCATCAGTGTTCTCATCGTCAGTTGGAAAGTCGTTGGTTTCGTCAACAAGCTAAGGAAGGGTTTAATATCATAGCATTTATGCGAAAGAAAAGGATACCTACTCTGTCAACTTCATCATCGAGGGGATCATTGGACGAGGACGTTCTCTGCGTCCGCTTCCGGGCCAGAGAAAAGTGAATAGACTGTAGCCTGTTGCTCCTAGAAGATTTGCCAGGCAATATTTGTGGCGGATCAGGCAGATGAACTTCTGACAACTCCGACAACGATGATGACGACAATGGACATGCCGAATCCATTGTTGAGCGGGCGTGCTGGTTGAGACTGGTTTGTACTTTCAGCCTCTCGCCTTCCTTTCTGTCGTCGAGAGCTGGTTTGAGAGGCGTACATTGATCGGGAATCGCAGGATATGGAGGTAGAACTACGGTGCGAATGTGCTCGATTTTCTTCTCCAAGGTATCTTCTTCCACATCTAAAGCCTCGTACTCCGAAGTCAACCCCAGCGAGCTAAGAAGCTCTTTTCCTGGCACAGGATCGACAAATGTCAAAGTCATGGAAAATTCCGGAGGAGTCCAAAATAGATTCGAGGGTGCTATAGATGGAGCCAGGATGGACTCAAATTTGCCTCTGAGTTCGGATCCGATTTTTCTCGTTTGAGTGAGTGCATCCAATAGATTTAGCCGCATTAGCCTTTCAGTTTCCCGGTACTCAGAAAGCATTATTTCTGCGTGGGCTTTGCTTGATATATTTCCAACTGGTCCGACATTAGACTTAACCTTGACCTGAAAAACAGGACGGCGTAGCCTTTTCAGATGAGATGGATGATGAGCGGCAGCAACCGGTAAAGGAGGTGGGGGTCCAGTAGGTTTCTGCAGTTTCTTTAAGTCACAGTTAATCTGACAGTGAAAAAACGTACAGCGGATGGTTGGTCCGAGAGGTTCATATTGACGATGGAAGGCGCTCTGGCAGACTTGATTCCTGCCAGTAAAACGAGAAAGGAAAGTAAATGCTTCCCTTCTTCGCCTACCCAGTAACGCTGGAGAAGTTCTTCTAACTTTGAATCTGCAAGGGCTTTCAATTTATCCGTTGGAATTGCAGAATATTTCGAGTCCATGTTTCCGCACAGAGAATTCTGTGCAGTAAACATGAAAACACAAAAAGAGGTTTCAGATCATTTGTCACAGACCCGTAAGACTTGAAGATCATTCGCCGATTTGGTCAATAACGAGGCCTGCTTCTTCCAAGTATGTATACTAGCCTGGTACGCTGCAAGTGACGCGGTATACGTAAATGGCAGAGTCTGTAAGGCTACGAAGGATAAATTATTCAGGTAACTATCAGGTCCATGAAGAACATAAAGGAGAACCTACATACGCTTATCTGGTCAGATACTATACTCCCAGAAACTTTCATCAAAGCGTGAGTTGACAATGATAAAATTAAGCGTTCAAACCTACTACATCGTGAACAAGCCTTAGCGCCCGTACATAGTGGAGTACTCACTTTTCTCCAAAGCACTCCTCTAAGAGCGATTTTCTGACTACAACTTCTTTCCACCAGAACGCGTTACTTGGCTCTGCAATTGCTACTGAATTTGCACTAGGTCCTGCCTTCATACCAGATCGCGCAGAAGGGGTGAAGATGCTTTGGTGGCGGAGAATTTCCAGGTACTTCGACAAAGAGGTTCGAAATGCTAGCGACTCGGATGGTTGTGTACATGGATATGTAGACAGAATCTGTATCGGTAGATGTCAGTGTGTCACTAAAATTGAAATGCACCTCAGGGGCATGCTCTTAAACAAAGCATCGGATGGTCCGAACGCGACACTTAAACGCTGTTTGTTAAAATACGCACGCTTTTCACAGTCTTTCCTTCAATCTTTCCTACTAGAAAATAACTCACGTCCTCCATAACCTTCGTACGTTCTCGCAAACCGCGTGTGCGAGGATTGAAGATTTGGTGGTCATACTCCGGATTGTTCGCCAAGGGATATTCAAGGATGTGAAGGTGAACCAGTAAAATTAACGGAATTGGAAGTGCTACGACGTCCGGGTGAGGAGTCACCGATAACGCTGTTCCCGACACGAGCGACATCGTTGAAGACGCGTCAAGACCAAGGAGTTAAAAATTAAAGTTCAGACTCCGGCAAATCTTGAAGCTTGATTCTTAACCGGTAACGTCCGACTCAAACCCCAACCCTAACTTGAACAACAATTCTCCACTGATAAGCCTGGTGGGGGACACTTTCAATGGAAACTCGAGCGCAAGACAAGTTCAATTGGTTCGTTTATAATTCTGAAAAGGTAACCTATCTGGAACCAAGCCTACTATGTGGACCTCCAGATTGAATCACCGGCGTTCAAGTTGTTGACGATGTCACCATCAGTGAACCGAAATACGGAGCTATGGAACATCCTTCCCCGACAACTATTTCGACTAATTGGTCTTCATTGTAACTTCCCTAGACTTCCGAGGCCGCCAATACCATACTTATCACTTCCTTCAAATCCGAAGGAATTTGAGATCATTTCGATTGTGTCCAGCCTAGAATGAATTCAACCAGTCTCGCATCAATGGCGCCTCATTTATCAAGTCAGCCATGCATACGTCGCAAGCGTCCATCGCCCACAGTACATGCCCTTAGGGCTGTATATTGCCTCATACTTCGATAACGGGTCACATCATTCTTCAATCTCTTTACAAATCAGTCGCTGCCACGATGGACATTGGAATGCTTCTGGACATGGAGAATTTCACCGGATCCATTTCGCCTGCCGTGCATTCGTCTGCGAGTATCACATCTCTGAACTCCAACGAAAATATCTCGGCGAGGGCTCTGGAAGTACCCAGGACTCCAAGAGCGCATTTGCTTTCCATGACTAACATCAACGAACCTCTCAACCATTCTCAATGGGACAATCAGATTCAGCCCATGAAGCAATGGTCGCAGTTCGGTCAATATCAGTACGCCTCTCCTCAGGGCATGAAAACCATTTCACCTTTGAATCCTTCTTGTTCCACCCCTGCGTCTCTTCGTCAGGATACAGTTTCCTGCACTACTACTCGCTCGTCCTTCCCAGCCAACACTGGAATTTATGATGGCAAAAGCCAGTTTTCATCACCTGCCCAATCGCGAGAGGATATCCAATGGCAAATGTATCTCACAGCTTCGCTATCGAATCCGCTGAATACTCTTGAGTTTGCGGAGTCTCATAGCTCGCCTATGTTGTATCCTTCAGATATGCAAGGTCAGGGAGGAATTGCTCCCTCATTCCAGATTGATTCTTCTTTATTTCCCCAACCGAACAGCCTTGCGTTTCCTTCCAGCCAAAACACAGATATATTCAATTCCATTCCATTCATTGACAGTCCTCCTCGCATATCTGCGGGCTTTCGCTCCTCACATGAGTTGTTATCGGCGCAGAGGCCTGATAATCCAGCAATCATTGGAGCATCTGCCTCTCAAGTTACTCCAGCTCGTAGTGGGGATGTACCCACAATGAACCCAAATGGATCCTACGCATCACTTCTCGGTTTTACTCCGCTTTCAGAATTCACTTTTAACCCTAGTACGTTCACTCCTCCTGGAGGCCTACGCGACGATGTACCAACCATGACATTGTCTTCTCCTTCAAACTCGTCACCTTCCCGTGGTCGTCCTCAAACTCGTGCCCCTCGTTCTTCTGATACCAAACGGCAAGGTGGTTTATCTGGTTGGGATAATAGTTGTAGCGTTGCGACGCCTTCTACGGTTTCTTTGACACAGAAAAAACGGCGCCGGTCGACGTCAACCTCTCCAAGCGTGGCTATTAGACGACCGTATGGACTCTCTCCGCTATCTCTTTCTAACAGTTCCAACAGCGAGGCTACATCCTCGGCACATCAACCTAAGAGACGGCGGCAGTTCACATCACTCACCACGTCATCTCGCATCGTAGAGACTGAGGAAATTGCGAGCGACGATGATATTGATAACGCTGTCGACGACAACGAATCGGACGACTATCGTCCCTCTCGATCACCATCTCCAGATCTTCCTTTCGGCCACAACTTCGCCCTTGAATTTGAACTCCAGGGATCCAAGCAGCGCCAGAGCAAAGCGGATTCGGTGACTGCTTCTCCCTCTAAGAAAAAATCGAGGCGGGGTAAAGGCAAAGCAAAAGGGAGCGCCGCCCTCGCCCTCGCCGTCGTTACTCAGCTTGGCTCGAAGGGAGTTAGCGGTGGCTCCAGCGAGCAGCTCAGCCTAGACTTGGATGACTTGGACGTCATGACACTGTATCAGGAAGGTAAAACCGGCATCCGTAAGAGGAAGAACAATCCAATTCCCTTACCCATCCCCGTTCCAAACCTCAACAAGAAGAGCCGCGGAAGGAAGGTTCCTTTCGTGGCAGATCTCACTGCAGGTGGGATACGTAGGTCGGCAAGTGTCATGTCAGGCGATAACACCAATGACGAGTATTATGCTGGAGACGACGGTGAGAATGGCAGGGATAATGGTTCAGGGGGCACAGCGAGGTCAAGGAACTTACGGAAGTCCACCACACCCGCCCCCGTGGTGGATGAGAGTGGCTGTAGGACGTACGTTTGCGTTATTCCTGGATGCGGTAAATGCTTTGTTCGTGGAGAGCATTTGAAGCGCCATGTTCGAAGCATACATACGCATGATAAACGTGAGTGGTTTGTTATACTTCGTGTGGTTTTGAGCTCTTATTCTTTGTGTAGCCCATCACTGTCCATACGAGGGCTGTGATAAATCTTTTAGTCGACGTGACAATTTGGGACAACATGTTCGTATCCATCTTCAACCATGAATTCCTCGGCTCTGTCAATGGTACATTCCTCCGTATTTTTGTAGCACTATATATATCGCAATGTTGTACATACGCTTTATTGTTTTCCTTCTTTGTTAATTTGCTTGCTGTTTGATTGCACTCTGTAGACTCAAGGCACCTCTTTCCTTTCTTCATCTACGGATTATGACGATATAAGATTAATGAATAATATAGGGGCACTGATTAATTAGTGTCGAACTTCTGTGTTTTTGAAGGTTCGTTGATATTTCCTGAGTCGATAACATCGACGAACAATCAGAATCAGTATTAACCTATTGACATTAATCCAAGATGAGTACGCAGCAACGCTCATCTACGGATAAGTTATCAGTGCGTCAGCGAGGACAGAATTTTTCCAGTTGGGATCGTCATTAACTCCTGACAGCTACCGACTTTCCTTTGATACCTAAGTGCCTGATATTGTCAGTTCTCACATCCCATCACCTTCTATGATCTGTAGAACACTCCTGTATTTTGTAGGCTCTCTCTATATAATGTTCACGTCTTATTTCGCGTTCCCCACTCGCGTAAGTTTCGCGGCGTTAATCCTCCTCACTTGCTCCGATTTCCATTACTTTTTCCAGTGTTTGGACACCGTTGACCCCCTTTTCTTACTCCTCCACGTGAGTTGTCCCAGACATTCAGGCTTTTGTCGTCCCTTTTCTCTTCCCTCTCGAGTCGCGTTGCTTCGGGTTTTCCGTTTATATGGGTGTGTATCCCAAACGGAAATTACCAAAAAATGGAGAAAAACTTTATTTGTGTTCAATTTGTGAAAAGCAAAAGACTTGAAATTACTTGACAATATTTGCTTCGTGTCTGTTCTCTCGGACTCGGACCTCCCGCCAAAGCCCTACGCACCCCCAGAATGTTATAAACACCGCATATTCTGTTCCTTCTCATCTCTCTTCCAATATTCCTTTCTTACCTCTCTAAACAGGAAATCCCACTAACCTAAATATCTTATTCAAGGATTTCTTCCGAGCCACCTCAACAAAAATAGAAGTTAAATCACTGCCACATGTCACTCCGCCAAACCCGGACAACCACCGTAAGCAGGGCGCTAATAGCGTCTCCCGGAACCGTGCTCCATGTCATTCATTTGAATAGCCCCAGATACTCATGGATTCCTTATCTTGAAGACTCGCTTGAGTATTAAATGAGGTAGGTATTGCTTCGAGCCAACTCGAATTCTCAATAAACTCGACGCAATGAATGAATTTTGTTCTAAAGCTTCCACCGATTGTTCGGCGAGAATCATTCCACGAGTCGGGACAAACATAGCATCATCAAATGGAGGTGAGAACTTGGAATCAATACCATGTCAAAGCGCTTTTCGGCACTGGGCGCGCGACATTTAACCGCCTCATTGCTCCTCACGACGCCAGGACAAATCAAGCAGAGTCACCGGTTAAAGAGCGGCGGGTGGCGGTTTGTTTTCCTGAATCCCCCCATCATTGTCCAGCTTAATAGTCGGTCGCGATCCCCTTGCAAGAGACTTCCCCTGTCGTAGTGCACAGACTTCAACTGATTTGACTCCAGATCATCTATGTCAGTAGCATCTTCCCGAGGCCGATCACGCAGTCGCGAGCGGCGGCGACACCGTGATCCAGCTCCACTATCCTACTACCCAGCTCAGGGATATCCGGCACAGTATCCCCCCTATTCGCAGCCACCACCGCCCCCTCTTCAAGGTGCGAATGGGTACGGAGGACCCATGAAGTCTCGAAATGTCAGTCCAGACGGCACTTCGAGAGCAAAGCCGAAGGTAAACGCTTCGACGGTGAACACGGTGTCATACGCGCAGCAGCAGCTCGGTGTCTCGATCACGGAAGGCATGAAGCAGGCATACGAAGAGTGTAAAGCAAGCGTCCTTCGAATAGCCGCACAGTGTCGGGCGAAGAACAGGAAGTTCAGGTGGGCATGATCGTCGTATGAAAACAAGTATTGATGGCAATTGGTCACCGCTTTCCCATCGATCAGGGATGTTGACTTTGATTTGGAAAATGACCGCCATCTATGCCTCCACAATTTGGGGGACAACAATATATTCCAGGTTGCAGATGTTCGACGCGTACCGGAATTGTTTACCAACCCTGTTTTCTACACTGGAACAAGCAAATCAGCAGAAATTATACAGGGCGCGGTGGAAGATTGTTATCTGGTGTCGGCTCTGTCGAGCATGACATCCGTTCGGAGATTGATTGACAATCTATGTGTCGCTGTACGTCGTTTCTTGTTTTGCCAGCGCTCTCTCTATTCACTCATATGTATCGTCATCTTTTGATCTAGAGAGACGAAGAGGTTGGGATATACGGTTTCTTGTTTTACAGAGATTGCTACTGGGTTCCAGTCATCGTCGACGAGTAAGTAACCCCAGTTTGTACAGAAATCGAACTCATCACTCATCCTCCTCTGGATCAGCCTCCTGTTCACCCGTGTTCCAAAGTACGAACAGCTATCACATTCGGAGAAAGAACTATACCACTTCGAGAAAGAAAACTATAACAAGACTGCGAGGCAAGGATCCGATTCCCTGTACTTCTCTCGCCCTGCTACAGATGGAGAGACCTGGGTCCCGTTGGTTGAAAAGGCGTATGCTAAGGTTCATGGCGATTACGCTTCAGTGATGTACGGTCGGACTTCAGATGCTATCGAAGACATGACAGGGTACGTCTGCTTAAAATGTAGCAGCCTGGTGTACCTCATCTCATTTCTTGATTGTCATAAGTGGTGTTTCGAATCTAATATTAACCAAGGTGTGCATGTCAAGATTATTGCACTATGGAAAGCGACTGATTCTTCAGCTGAATTTTTTATTCGAATGTGTTTCTCTGTCGCGCATGGGACAATATGCATGACAGGATATCTTGAATCACGACAAATTTTGGCACGATGAACTGGTCAAAGCTAATGAAGACCGACTCTTTGGTTGCTGGTTCAAGACCCTCGATGGGTTCCGCAGTGGTGTCAGAAATGCTTCAGTGGATGGTCTCGTTGGAAATCTTTCCCACTCCGTTGTCAAAGCCGTAGAGATCAGGGGCAAGCGATTCGTGGTGCTGCGCGATCCATGGGGTACGGCTGGCTGGGATGGACCATGGTCAGATGGATCCAAAGAATGGACCAAGGAATGGTTAGAGATTCTTCCTGAGCTCGGCCATTCTTTTGGAGGGAAAGGGCAGTTTGTCATGGAATGTGAGTTGATTTCTTTCTATTAGTGGATATTCAGTTGCCTACTATGAATTCCAGATAAAGATTTCTTGAACATATGGCAAGAGGTACAAAGGACACTCATATTTGATGACTCGTGGGTCATGTCTTCCCAATGGTTGCACGTCTCGTTACCGTTCCCCAACATGAAAGCCTTTTCGTACGGTGATATCAACTGTAAGCCCTTTCCATGATATCAGAATATTGCCATTCAACGTGCTATATAGTCTCGTTCTCTCTACCAGCCGCCTCACCCGTGATTATTGTGCTGTCCAAGTACAACACACGTTATTTCAAGGACATATCCGGTCCTTGCCTTTGGAATCTTGACTTTTTACTCGCCAAAGAAGGCGAGACCGAGCCTATTGCCCAATCTTCATATTCGTTCTTTGCCAGCAGATCAGTCAGTGTAGAAATGGATTTGCAAGCTGGGAATTACATTATTCTGGTGACGCCCTTTTATTTCTTTTCCAGTGAATTTATGTTAAAGGACATCAGGCAAGAATTGATCCCGCTCCCGTTCGAGACAAGGTAGGTTTTCGTACTTGGGATCTTTTCAGTAGGCCAATACTCTCAAAGGACTATTTCAGGAACGGCCTTGCTTCCGGATGGGACAGACGGAAACTCAATCGTATCATGACTGAACGCGCCAAAGGTCAATCAATTGCATCAAGTGAGTGCTGCCAACACCTTCTACCAGCATTGAAAAACTAAATGCGTCTCCAGATTATAAACCAAAGTAGGTACTCATATTGTTGTGAGCTCCCTTGCCTAACTCCCTTCAGTCCAGAGCTTCTTCCAACTCCGGCATCTGCTGTGCTTGCAAGCCAGCAGGTGAAATCGGACAAGGCAGCCATTGATGCCATCAAGACATACGCCGGGGAGGTAAAACCAGGTGAGAGTGTAACTGTCACCACGACTACGACGACGACGACTGTGGTGAGCAAGAACGGCGGCTCCTCCAGCGCCAATGAGCCAGCATCAGAGCGCCCAGTACGCGGTGGCTCAAAGGGTGTAAACAACATCACTGCGGGCCATATGCCAAACGGTAAAGGATACGGACGTGCGCCTAATGGAACGTATCCCATGGAACCTGGATGGGCTGGGATCCCCCCGGGCTCCCCTCCTCTGAGCCCTGGGAAGATCACGCCGTTCCCGCCTGGACTCCTTCCTCCCCCTCCCCCTCTGGATCTAGCCCCGCTTTCTCCACCACTGTTGCCTATCGGTGGCTCCATGCCACTTCCGACTGATGTCCTTGAGGACGACAACTCGATTGTGATTGGCTTGAAAGTGTACACAAAAAAGATAGCGCCTGCAGTCATCACTGGTAGATTAAAATCTCCTCCAGGAGCCTCGACCGGACCTGCTCTTGGTGGGTATTAAATCATTCATTGATTTTGGTTTTTCGTATCCAGGAGTACATTTCGAGTACATTTTTTCATGGGACTTTTACTACATCACAGTTTGATACCGCAGAATAAGCGCTTTATGGTTTTCATATATTATTTAGACTAGATAATTGTAGTAGTAATCGGTGACTAGTTATGCAGTGTCCTCTTGCTGTGTAATACGTAAGTTTAGATATCGCTGTGGCTCAAGTTTAGAAGTGGCGATGATTGCGGTGTATTCGGGACGATCAGTGCTAGTGACAGGCGTGGTTCAGCATTCTCTTTTGTTGATACGCTCATGATCAAGTTCAATGTTGGACTTTTTTCATACACTGCTCTTTTTGACCCCAACTACATCGACGTTCGGTAATGTCATTTGCAGGGGCGAACAACGTTGTCATTACCAATGGGACTTTCAGCACCCATCATGTTCAACTGTTCAATCCAATCTCAGGTGCGAAAGAATCGTCTTCATATCGGACTGGAGTCATAAGCTGATAACGCATGGCCTAACGGCGATAGTGGGATTCGAGCGCTTACAGAATCACGTTGCCCACGTAGCATTTCACGACTCTGGAGAACGCTTCGATCCACCGAAATGCCATCCCAACACACGAGTTACCATCATCAAAAAGATCATGAACTGGATCAACGGACTAGATCATCTCTACCGCGATTCAGTTTTCTTGTGGCTCTACGGCGCAGCGGGCGCTGGAAAGTCTGCAATTGCACAAACAATCGCGGAGATGCTGGATAGCCGGAATGGGTGTATCGCTAGTTTCTTTTTTGCAAGGGATGACCCGCATCGAGGAACGGCCAGGTTTCTTGTTCCGACGCTGGCGTACCAGTTGGCGGTGAAGCTTCCGCCTGTGTTTCGAGCTTGCGTGGTGCAGGTATTCGAGAATGATCCTCTAGTTGTGACTCGATCGTTCGAGTCACAATTCACTGCACTCATTAAAGGCCCTCTTCTCCAGCTCCTCCAGAATGGATGTACATTCGACCACAATATCGTGATTATCATCGATGGCTTGGATGAATGCGAAGACTCTAAAGTTCAAGCCAGAATTGTCTACGCCGCATTTCGTGTGCTCCAGGATGAATCCATCCCGCTGAAAATTCTCTTAGCAAGCCGCCCGGAAGTGGCAATATCATCTGCATTCAGTTTGAAGGGGCCTGAGGAGTTGACAATAGTCGCGCTGGATGACGACTATCAATCGCGAGAGGACATTGAATATTTCTTGGTGGACAGCTTTTGCAAGATCAAGTCACAGCATTGCCGTCGGGCGCATATCCCTGAAGGGTGGCCCTCGCCGAGTCAAATCACTACCCTTGTAGAGCGGTCCTCAGGCCAGTTTATTTATGCGTCAACGGTGGTGAAATATGTCGAGTCATCTCGCCATCGTCCGACGCATAGACTGGAGATTGTGCTTGGCGTACGGCCCACCATGGCAGGCGACAATCCGTTCGCCGAGCTCGACGCGCTGTACCGTCATATCCTGATGGGAGTCGAAGAAGTGGATCTAATACTGAAAATTCTCGCGTTCGTCACCTTCTGCCCTCCCGGCTTCTACGACGAAGTTTCAGTGAGCTTTGTAGAAGCCTTTCTATCTCTCGAGACAGGCGATGCGCAGGTTTTGCTGCACAACCTTGCTTCGCTTGTATCGCTGGATGATTGGGTTGGCGTGAGGGGCCCTTTGGGCCAGATTTCGCGTGCGCCGTGGATCCGAATTTTGCACGCGTCGTTGAAGGACTATCTAGTCGATAAGAGCCGGTCGAGGGATTTGTATATTGATCCACCCAATATGCATGCCTTTTTTGCTCAGCTGTCGTTCAGTCACATATCTGCTGGTAGGAAATCTGGTTATTATGAAGCTGGGATAAAAATCTGATGGTATTTTAGGAATAAAAAGGCATGATATTTGGACCGTTTTCGATCGACTATTCCATCATCTGCCTCTTGCACACCCAAATGACTATCTCATAACAGAAACTAGGAGCCTCTCACTCGATCACTGCCTGGAGCTTTGCAATATGCATGAAAGGGGAAATCTACGAACGGAAACTAATTTTATTGCACAATACATCGAGTTTCTTTCCAACCTAAAAAATGTACGTGCTTTAAACTTGATCGCAGATTCAGGGTAAATTTGATCTATTTTCAGAATTGGGATATACCAGAGATATCTCAATTCGCAGATGTGGAAACAGCATCACTTAAACAGCGTGTACAGTCAGAATTAGGACCGAATATCCCACATTTGCATATCTCCTTCCTGCTTGCGACGCTGTTAACACTCGATAGTGTAGTAATGCAGGATTCGCTCGACATATCCTCTACATCCTTCCGCTTTCCATCCTTTGGAAAATTTCTGAGAACACCCAGGGACACGATGCTACTGGGATGGATCATCTCACGGAACCGACATGAGTGGACACCAGTGCTTATCAGATTTATCTGTGATATCTTATACGACAGGATCGCTTCAGGGCAAAGGGACGATGGCACCATACATGGCCACGGCTTATTTTTGGGCGCTGCTACAAGCACTCTGCAGTTCATTTGTGGGAGCTTACCGTACATGCGCAACAGAACGAGGGCTCTGCGTCATCGCCGCAGTTGGGCGTATAGCTTCTTACAAACGCTGTCGTACCAGAGATCTCTGAGTCCTTCGTATAAGCTGTACCACAACAGGCCGTCTTTTCGCCGATTCCTCGAGAAGAAGAGGTCTGAGCAGTTTGTATTTGCAGATGCGCCGTTGGGAATTGGGATCTTTGGCTCTGAGAAGAACCAATACGACTCGATTCGTGCATTTTCTTTCGCTTCAAGCATGCTTCAGTGTTTTATTTCGAAATCACGCTAGTGGATACATCTTTACCATCTTACTGGCTCTTGATGGATGTTTGATTCCAACTGGTAACTTTGGATAATTTGGATCATTACTTCCAAGGATTTGTTGCCATAGATGGCACATATATTGTGCAAATCAATATTTTTGAAGTTCAATTTTGTCTCTGTAAGTCACCCTTCAAAGGTATGAAAGTTTCATACTATATTTAAGTTACCTGTACAACAATGCAAATAGAAATATCAAAGACATCGTCCCAAATCTAATAATTTTAAATTTCAATACATGTATCTTCCTTAGCTATGAGCAGGAGAGGTCAGGTGAAAAGGTCAAATTCCTAGAATTGTCTCTATAGAGGCTTGATTGTGCGCATCAATTACTTTAAAATGATTGGCTGCCTTGAAAAGGATTTGATAGAAACTGGTGGTAAATTTACGGACAGACTTGGAAGGCGGCGCTGGACAATGGCGTTGGCTAAGTGAATAAATGAAATAACCCTCTCTTCATTTTGAGTATCATCTCTCTTCAAAACTTGCATACACATAGGTGTACATGCAAACAAAGTTCAACTTGTAGGCATAACATGCTAGTTACACAAATATTCCACTTACACTTGCTACAATTTGACAAACTTACATGAATTATGACATAGAACATGTTCTGGAAAAAGTATAGACTTACATTAATCATGTTTAACTTACAATCACACCGAAACAAGCTCGAACTTGAATGAAAGTGTGCCCAAACATCACTAGTAACTTGCATGAGTTTCTTTTTGCACAATATATGTGCCCATACAGATGTTACCCTGCTGAGCAGATTCCAGTTCTGGGCTAAGGCTGCTTTTGCGATTCTCTCTTCATGACAAGTAAAAAAATATCGATATCAATATTTAGTATGGTAGGATAGGAGGATAGGATACAAGTACACGTTTTATAGAGATTAAATAGTGGTATTTAACAAACAAAAAACAAAAAGTAAGTAAGGAAGGAGGAGGTTGAGACGGGAACAAAGTTGTAGATGGCTATGGAAAGGGAAAGAGAGACAGGAGACGGTGGCGCAAATTGAGACAAAGAGGAGACGAAATTTCAGGCAGAAATATTAAGAGAGAGATCCAAGGTTCAGAAGGTTCAGAAGGTTTTGGAATATTTGACAGTGGTAAAAAGAACAAAGTAAGTAGAAAAAAAATGAGATCTCAAGAAGCAGAAAACGCAAAGAAAGAAGCGGAGAAACGAATTTGAAAGAGATAGAAATGGGAGATGGAGTGAGAAACGGAAGGGTATAAAATTGAATTTTCCGAAGGACCTTGAATTCGACTGGGCAAGTGGTTGGTTGCTCGTGTGTGCGTGTGTTGGTTGTGTTACGTCGCGCGTTTCGTTTTTGTGTTATTGTCCATGTGTGGTGTGTATTGTGTGTGTGGGATGAAAAGTGGAAGAGTGAGAATATGAGCGAGAGTGAGAGTGAGAGTGGCAAAAAATATGAAAAAAGGTAGAGGAAAAATGGAAAGGAGTGAGGCAGGGCGGTGCGCAATGTGATATGTGTTCTGCACGACCAAGGTCAGTAAAGTAACACCAACCAAGAACAAAAACAAAGAAGAAAGAAAACATAAGAAAGATCAGGAAAAAAAGGAGTGGATGAGCACATTCAAAGTGCATAAAACCAGTCAAATCGTCGTCAACCAGAAACAAATTCCTTCCACTTCTACACCAAATCCAGACAACCAAATCAACAATCGACGTCCATTTCTTCCTCCTCCTGCCTCATCGCCGCAACATCCTTCGTCCTCAGCTTCACCTTACCCTCCTCCTCACCACCCAAAGACAGCCGCCGCCCCTTCAAATCGCCCTTGAACCCAACCAAAACATCCACATTCTGCGGCTTCACCCCACCACCCTCTTCATCATCCTCGGGCAACCCAACGACACCGCTCTTCGGTGTCCCATACCGCGAGCCGATTCGCATTGCACTGATCCCGCTCTGCAGCGCTCCATTACCATTACCAGCACCGGCACCGGCACGGACAGGCGACATAGGCAGGGCAGGATGCACAGACGCGCCCGCGCCAGGTGTGGATGGTATACTCGACCCCCAAGCCGTTGATGACGCGGCGCTAAAGTATGGTGAGCGGTCGCCTGCGCCTCGCACTGCATCTCTGTCCTTGACACGCTCGCTCCCGCCGTCGCCGTCGCCATCGACCTCCATGTCTATATCGAACGACGAATGCACAGAATCCGATTGTGTGCTCCCATTGCGACTATGCGTATACCCGTATCCGTATCCGTATCCACGACCGTGCCCGTACTGCGAGTTCACGTTCAACTGCGAGTTCGAGTTCGAATTCGACGTCAACTGCGAATTCGAATGCGAGCGATACCGCATGCGATCTGAAAACTCAAACTCGAAATCCTCCTTCCCCCTCTCCCGCTGTGGCCCGGCCTCGCGGGACGAAGCGACGGTAGCAGAGTCCGACGGGACGATGAGGCTTCCTTCCATATCTCCATCCCCCTCGCCATCCCCATTCGCATTGGCGTTGGCACCTGGATTTTCAAGGGCGATAGCAGAGGCAGAATCCGAGTCGGCGCGCTGGATGCCTACGGTGCGCAAACGGCCTACCCAGCTGTTGGCGATAAGATCAGTACAGGGGAAATATAGACACGAGATGAGATGAGAGATAGAAATAGAAGAAAGATTGAAAATAGAAAGAGAGATAGAAATAGGAGCAGGAGAGAAATGGAAAGCGAAATAGAGATAGGAGCAGGAGGTAAATAGATGGGACAGAAATAGAGAGGGAAATGGCAGCAAAAACCAAGAACCAAGAACCAGAAACAAAACAAAAACAAAAAATAAAGAAACAAAAAACTCACGCGTCAGCTCTATCCAAACTATCCTTGACCACACTCGTCACATTGCGCATCATATCCAGACTCTCCGTTGCCAGCGTCAAGATTCGCTGAGACGCCACGAGCGCAGCGGTCGCCGATACCGTCTGTCCCCCTCCACCTTGTCCACCTGTACCACTACTCCCACTACCATTGGCCGCGGCAGAAGAACCGGGAGCAGCGGCAGAGCCGAGCGACGCGCGTGTAATGCGCGGCGACGAGCTAGGCGACACAGCTACTGACGACGCACCAGAGCGCAACCCCGACATCGAATCGACCCCGCGTTCACGCTGCGCAGCGCGCCGCTGCCCACCTGCACGACGCACCACACCCGTACCGGACCCCGCAGCAGCCGCTACAACATCTCTCTCTCTCTCCCTCTCTTCACCCATCATATCTCCACCAGCAGAACCGACGCCGGCACGACTCGCCCACCTCTGCGGCAACTTCAAGATAAACCCCCTCACCCGCCCCCTAGCAGGCTCCGGCAACGCCCCGCCCGCATATTTCGATACGACGTCGACGACCTGCCGGATCGTGTGTACGATGTCGCGCCGCATGTCGGTGAGCTTGCGCATGTGTTCCTCGGAGATAGGTGGGCGCGGGCGCGGGAGGGTAGACGAAGGAGAGGAGGGGGAAGAAGAGGCTGCTGCTGCTGCTGCTTGTAATGACGCGGTGAAATCGCGAAGAATTAGAATTTGCGCATCGATGTGCGCCGTGGCGTACTACAACATGTCATTGATGAGTATCCATCATCCCAAAAGTAAAGAGAGGAAGGCGCATATAATCGAAAACACATCCTGCAAAAACAAGAAAAGAAAAGAAAAAAGGCGCATATAATCGAGAACACGTCCCGCAATAATTTAAAAAAGCGAAGAGAGAGAGGCGCATATAATCGAAAACGCATCCCGCAAAAAAAAAGCAAAGCAAAGAAAAAAAGGCGCATATAATTGAAATCTCACCTGAAGCCATTGCAAACAATACTTCAACCTCCTCATACTCTCCTCGCTCAGCGCCGCGCTCAGACCTCCCGCTTCGAGAAGCATCGCTTGCCACCTGCTACGCTGCGCGACTTGGCGCTCGCTCCCACCAGCAACAGCACCAGCACCACCCGCATTGGTATCCGTCATCGGCGTCGTACCATGCGCGTTCCCGCTTTGCCCAAGAGCGTAAGAAGAAGACGACCGCGCGCGCTCCGAGCCTCCTTCCCGTTCCCGTTCCCTCGTGGGCGTCGAGCTGCGGGAGTACGATCCCATACGAGACGCCGAGCGCGGGCTCCCGTACTCATAATCATACCCGTACCCGTATCCATACGCCGCGGACGACGATGGGGAGGACGGCAGGGAGGAGTCGGGTGGTGGCGGTGGTGGTGGGGCGACAAATGGGCTTGTAGCT
The DNA here is from genome assembly GCF_017499595.1 of Psilocybe cubensis. NCBI lineage: Eukaryota > Fungi > Basidiomycota > Agaricomycetes > Agaricales > Agrocybaceae > Psilocybe > Psilocybe cubensis. The sequence goes on along the minus strand of NC_063005.1, from coordinate 3,131,407 downwards.
GTTGCGTGTCCGTATCAAATACATGGGTGTATGTTTGGTCAATGAGGAGTAAAACGCACCTTCGAGCCACTTCGGGACACTCCGCCCGCCTCCAGCACCATACCGCTCCCTCCTCTCTCTATTCCTCCCGCTCTCCCTATCCCGCTCGCGTTCGTGCTGGCTTTCATCGTCCATATCTTTATCTCCATCTTCCTCTCCATCTCCATGTCGAGGTCGGAGCTTGGGCCTCGGTCGTCCGCGATCTCGATCAGCCGGCGATGGTCCTTGTGCCTGTGCATTGAGGTTTGTGTCAGGGTTGGGGTGTACATCCCCCCCGGTACTCGTTCCAGCATCGCTCGTCGAATTCGGGTCCCCATTCGGGTCCCCGGACGTCGACGGGCGCGTATACTTATCCAACTAAGCACAAAAAAGAAAAAAGGTCAGCTAAAAATTCTTCCAAAAAATTGATAACTGACCCGATCAAGCTGCCTACAAGCAAACCCATCTACAGCCTCCACCGCCGCGGCCGCAACGGGCAGGCGCTCCATCACAGGCCTCGACATCTCCATGACTGGCCTCCCAAGCGTTTTCACACCAGATTCGACCATCGCCGCGCCATACTTGACGACGCGAGACGAGGCTTTGGTGTGTTCATATGCCCGCAGGGCGGAGGTAACGAGTGGGAGGTGAGTCATGCGGGATACGAAGGCGGGGGCGTTGGGGGATGTGGTTGAGGTGGCGGGGGCGTTGGGAGATGTCGTGGATGGTTCAGCGGCGGCAGAGGCGGACGCGGATGCTGAAGAACCCGACGTCGACCCTGAGGCAGACGTCGAAGGCCTCGAAACACCTGAGCTGGTAGGTGACAGCGGCGGGAGCTTGATAGGCGGAAGCTTGTTGCCCGCGTCGTAGTCGTAATCGTCATAGTCGTAGTTGAACCGTTGGTTGGACGACGACGACGTCCGCGAATGTTGTGGATCTGAACGACTCCCACTCCCATTCGCATGCATATTCCGCATATCGCCCAAAGCTTTCACAGCGATCCGCACACTTTCCTCCTGATCTTCCAGCGCGAGGTCTTGCGCTGCTGTCACCGCTGTCGGTACGGGTGGTTTAACATCCATATCGTCCTCCATAGTCATACTCCTCTCTTCTCTTCTCAGCTTTTCTCTGGTTTGATCTGGCTATTGAACTCTTCCCTCGGTGCGTATCGGTGTGTCTTGAGCCCTGTGTCCGCCCAATCAGATTTGGCGGTTAATCTTGCGCCTTCGACTCGGCCCTCAGTGCTGTTTGCTGGCGTCGGTGTTCCTTCGTCGCTGACGATGTGCGCGGATAGCTGCGATTATCGAAAATCGAATCGGATTGTGTTGTTAAATTGAAGTGAATTGACGCAGCGGCCGGTGAATGTGAATGTGATTATTATGATCGTGGGTTGTGGGTGCGGTGTGAATGTGATTATGGATATGGATATCGTGCTTCTTCTGTTTCTTCTACCTGTTTCCCGTGTCTATCCAATCCAGACCCCGTCCTAATAGTCGTCCAATATCAAGCCCTTTCCCTTTCCTTCCTTGCCCTTGTCCTCGTCTGTGCAAAGAGCCTGTGAAAACCAGCGAGTGTGCGGCGGAGAATGTAGCGAAATAAGAAGAAGAAAAGAAAAGAGGGGCAGAATGTAATGCGGGCAGGAAAGAAGAGACAAAAAATGGATGATGGGTGTAATTATAATGTGATATAACACGAATATGAAATTGATATGAATGTTCGTCAACCCACAATCAAAAAAGAAGAAAGCAAAAAACACACTCTTACGGTATTACAACCTCTTTTCAAATCTCCACTCTGGCCCTTCAAACTCGAAAAATGTACGCCCGACCTCGTACGTAGCGTCTGCGTGACAGATATCCCGGAAGAGTCGAATAACGAAGCAGAAGAACCCGGCGTGTCAAATCTCAAGCTGCCCGTAGGAATGAATATCCACGCACGACCGATTCCGAGTTAGAGAAGGCTTCGCAGTTCAATGTAATGGCAAAAGAAACACAACGAATCTGACTGAAACTAAAGCTGAGCAAAAGCAAGAAGCAAAAAGCACATGCCTCCTCCATCATTAACCATTAATCAAAACAAACCCCAACGCTTTCGCAAAGCCACACAATCATCAACGCACGGACACTCAAAAATGCGATTCGCATGTGTTTTTCGCTGACCGTCGTGTGTGATTATTTAACAGTCGATCGATCGCGTATGTAAGCGCAGGGGCCGCACGGGCCTCATTTGGGCGAGTCTGCGCTGCAATGTATCCTTGGTTTTAATTTGTTAATTAACACCTCATCATCACCATCACTGACAATGTATTATTGAATTAATAACACCAAGACGCACAAAAAGTCAGACGCCAAAAAAAGTGGGCCACTCCCGAGTTGTCAATGGACAGAATCCCAAATTCCTTCTGGCCCGTTCCCAGCATTGTCAGAGAGGCACTGTGAGGTACGCACTATAGAGATTGAATGCATCTCGCCTAGTAATTTTGAACGGGCAGGTAGTAAATTTTGGGTGATAAAGAGGTAACAGATATTAGGAGTCTGGCATAGGTAACCGACGACAGTGTACAAGGTGACTCTAAAGAGGGAAATGATTTCCACCCAAAGCAGCAATATTGGCTTGCCCCAAAATGGCGGTTGTCACAGAAGACATGAAGAGGTAAGAAAACTTGTTGGATTGGCTCGGCTGTTTTTTGAAACTATGAACGTCACTTGTCTAGTGAAGTTTTAATTCCTGTCTTCTCTCTACTGTGTTATTCTAACTGACATTGTATGACACTTTGTGTTTGTATTCCGGAGCACAGGTACCATTTATGCAGATTCTCTCAATGTCCCCGCAATACAAAGTGATATGTTCTAAAAATACAAGTGGTACTACATTCAATTTCGTCAAGTCGTAATGGATCTAATTGTGACCCTAGTTCCTTTATCTCTACAGGTTTCTTGACCGTCGCCTATTTCAGGCGCCTCGAATATCCTGCAAGCCTCGCATATTAGGTTTACCAGAATAATAATTCCGCATACAACCAGAGCAAACGCAAAGACTGTCAACCCTTCTTGCACTAAAGGAACCTTTGTGGAATATTCAGAATTTGCAGCAACAGTTCGAGGAGTTTGAATATGTGTGTACCCTGATTTATGACATGTTTCTATGATGTCTGAAAAGAATATAAATTGTCAGTGTTGAGTTGAGTTGTGGAATCGAGCCACTCACTGTCCATGAGTGACTGGGCTATGGACCGTTGTAGCTGGTATGAGCTACTTTGGACGGCGCACTCCATACATATTGCGATGGACAGAAAATTCGGTTCTTCGCATATGCAGTCAATCGAGGTGCATGTCTATTTTGCCTCTGAATTCACTGGGATGACCATCGGCCAGTAGAACTCTAAAGACTTACCGTAGTCATATTTCTCACCGGCTGACATTCTATCGTACAGTGAGGCACGACGTCGACCATAGTGTAAAGCCCTCTCCCGTAGTCTGTGTTTAACGTCAATTGTGTGCTCGGCGCCGACCTTTGGGGGATTATAGCGGCGGCCCATACTGAAGTGGAAATAAAATTAATACTTTGGTCTAACATATAGTTCGTGCTCCATCGAATGCTCAAACTCACTCTGAGGGATCATACCCATAGCCAGAATGCTCCACATCGGGGACGCTGCGAGGCAAGTATAGCAGTATGTACGGTGGGGTGGAAAAAAGATCCCTCACTCCACTGCCGCATTTACAGTGCATTTTCTATCCTCTGGGTAGGAGCTAAAATTAACAGGCTTCAGACTGAGCTCGTGGCTTTTGGTCATGGATGAATGGACGCCAAGCAAATGTCGAGGAATAAAATTCTCCATGTACCGGTTCTGGTGTCTTTGAGACCATCCGAAGATGCAAATAGGCACCTTACAATGATTCACCCTGCTCAAAATGATCTGTTTCGAATACTCGCAGTCCACACGACACCCAATAATCCAATAATCGGTATTATATATCTGTATGCCTCTCGGCCGGCGGCTAAGGCAGCAAATCTACCATAAACTTTTTCAACGATGACAAGCCGCTATTGGTTTTCGGTGTAACATCCATGACCATCCTTTTCCACTCCGGTGAAGATCTCTCTCGGCAAGGTCAGCTGAAGACGAGCACCTGTGCTGCAAATGCGGGGGAACAGGGCGTTGGGGGTATTTATAGTTTGGTTTGACAGCCCAACGAGACCTCGTTCGGTGGGTTCTTCGAAGTCGGGTGTATTTGGAGGTTCTGTGACGCAAGCACGCCCCCATTTCAAAAAGCGCCGGAGAATTCCAGGAAGAGACACGTTGACTGAATAGGACATTTAAAGGAGGGGCCACCGAGAATTCTCCTCATTTGCTTTGTGAGTGTAGTTCCGAATGGTCGAGATTTACTGATCAGCAAGGATGCTATAGGATGCTTTTTAATACGTTTGGTGGTCCATGGGAAGAAATCTGGACATAAGGTTGGTGATATGGCGATATGGTGATATGGTAGTAGTATACCTTCACAGTAAATGGCTAACGAGAACGGGTTGTGGTAGTCGCATTTCAGAATATAATCATAGTGGGTGAAGCCTTCTACAATCATGCATATCCCTACAATGACTTTCACAATCATCATACTACAACTCTACACCATCCAACAACCTCGCAAACGGATCTGGATATGCAGGCTTGGGCTCATACTCCGCCGCATCCTTCGCTAACTGCACAATAACTGGGTCAAAATACACCCTCGCAAATTCAGCCGCGAGGTCAATGCCCGACGTGATTCCCGCCGCGCTCCACAGCTTTCCGTCGACGACCCAGCGCCGATCGCCTACCCACTTGACGCTCTTGTTAAGTATGCCTGCTTGGGAGAAAGCTTTCAGCGCGACCTTTGCCGTGCACGCTTGGTGCCCGTCAAGAACGCCCGTTTGCGCGACCATTAGCGAAGCAGTGCAGACCATAAGCAGACCGCGAAGTCCTGGATCAGCAACGCGCTGCTGGATAAACTCGGTGAATTCCTTTGACGCCTGAGCCGTGGGGTCAGGCCCCGGAACAACGATAAAGTCTAACGGTGGGCACGTAGCGAACGTGCATGTCGGGACCTGCAGCGGGCCAGAGGTTGGTTGCACGGGCGTGAGGTCGGAGGAGATGTAGTGCCAGTTGATTATGGGCGCCTTGTCGGTGATGTCGCCGGGGAGATGGAGGTGCGATATCATGGCTCGGGAGTGGTTGTTGATGTAGTCGACGGGCCCGGAGGCGTCGAGCCATTGGAATTCGGGTTGGATTAGGATGAGACCCATGTTGAAGACTTTCGGAGACATTGGGTACGTTTGGTGTGGGTATGAATGAACGCTTAGAAGGCTGGTTTGTTCAAGCTGGTGGGCGATGGAGATTTGGCTACTAAATTATTGCTCTTTAAATGTGTTTTTTTCGTCTTGTGCTTTTGCGTATGCTACTACAAAGTAAACTCCCTTTTCTAGAAATTCAACTCTCGCGGTATTGCTGCGGTGCTCGGTATCACCTTTACTTATTCATCCTTCTGTCAACCCATACATCCAGAGTCCAACCACTCGATAATTCGCGTACACACAATATTACGAACGTTGCCGCATTTGTAAGGATCTGCGTAATGATCCTCAATATATCATATAACATTATGCACATGTCATAAGTGATTATACATCTAAGTGGAAGCCGAGGTGCAAGGCGCAGTAACATAATATAAGAAAATATGCTTAAGCACTGCTGCGGGCCTTGTTTTTCTCGTTGCTTCGCGCTCAATGCTGTTTCATGCGTACGCTCTGGATATCTCGGAGACCAGCGTCCCACATCGAGTCGTCAGATATTAGACATTTGAGAGGACATCACATCTTTCTTCTTTTATAGCTCTTTCTGAATTAAGCTGTGCGAAGAGCTTGCAGGCTCGAGCACTACAGTAACTCATAAATTTGAAGTTGATGTCGGGGATGATCGGAGTTTGTATTTCCAAGGTGGGTGCCGATCGGAGGTCCCGAACTTGTTTTCCTTCTTTCTGATGGTATTCATGCTTATCCATGTTTTCAGAAGTGAGTTAGTTCAAGGGCACCTGGATCGTCAATGACAATGAGAGTAATAACAAAAACGAATGATATTATCCTATTTCACTCATACACATTCGTACTGAGGAAGGATACTGCATAACGAGATCAGAGCCTGTCTCGTCTGTCTGCAGGTCTATGGCACCCTAACCTTACTCAAATGATACCACAAACAGAAATAAGATTAAGAAAAGAAGCCAACTATAAAGAAAAAAAACAACATGACATTTAAAAAGTAAAAGAATGACAAGAGAAAATAAAAGGAAAACTTATAGACGAAAATCCGATCAATTATACTTCATATGCATTTCGAAACCCACCATGAACCGCCATCGCTCAATTAAACGAGACTAGCAGCAGCACTCCCACCAGCCGGATCACTCAAGCTCACGCCACCAAACTGTCCACCGGGGCCAGGCGTTGTCGTCTTCTTAGGAAGAACCCACGACGGCGTCGACGCGTTCTGCGTCGGGCTGTGGTACGACCCCGCCGTCCCTGGGCGCGGCACGCCGCCTGGGCCGCTGCCGATAGGAGAAGTTGGGCTGGCTTGTTTGCCCGCCACATCGTTAACGTATTGGGTTGCGTATTGAGGTTGTTCCTGAGGCTGAGACTGAGAAACAGGCTGATCTTGGAGTTGGTATCGGGGCATCGACGAGTGTGCCATTGGCTGGATTGGCTGCTGTTGCTGTTGTTGCTGAGCGATGGGTGACACCGCACGAGCAGCTCCAGAACCGTATGCGAATTGATTGTCCGCTGCCGGTTGTGCCTGCACCTGTGCCTGTGGGTTACCTTGCTGCTGCTGCTGAGCTGGGGCTTGGTAACTTTGTTGGCGCTGTAACGTCTGCTGCTGCTGATCCGTACCCTGAGCTGTGGCTTCCACAGAGCCTTGCCTCTGAGGTCCCTGTGCCTGTGCCTGTGCCTGCCCCTGAGCTCCCTGAGCCTGCGTCTCAGTAACGCCCGGAATCGACAAGAAATACACCGCGCCCGCTAGATCCCTACCGCCCTGCGCATAATACTGCGCCCACGCCTGCACGTTCGGATCCGCGTACGTATAGGATGGGTTGTACACGTAGGGAGGCGGGCCCGTTATAGGTTGAGAGGGGTCTTGCTGGGGTTGTGGTTGAAGTTGCGATTGAGTCTGGGTTTGTGGCTGGGCTTGTGGTTGCGGCGATACGGCGGCAGCCTGGGGTTGCACTTGAGCTTGGACTGGTTCTGCTTGGGCAGCAGCCTGAATTGGCTGCTGGACGGGTTGGGCCTGTTGGATGGGGATCTGTTGCGTTTGAACCGGCTGTGGCTGTTGCTGTTGAACGGGCTGAGGTTGGATAGGCTGCTGCTGCTGAGGTGGAATGTGATTGAATGATTGCTGGTGTTCAAGTTGAGGCTGGATCGGCTGCTGCTGCTGCTGAACAGGTTGGACTGGCTGTTGCTGCTGAGTAGGATATGGCGTTGGGCCCTGCTGACTATACGGTACATTAGTCTGATGTCCCGCATACCCTCCCTGGGGAGCAACCCCATACGCCGCTGGAACCTGCTGTGGTTGTTGCTGGGGTACTTGCTGTTGTGGCGGAGGTTGCTGGTACTGCTGCTGCTGCTGAACGGGAGGAGGCTGCTGCTGCCCAGGCGTGGTCACCACAGGCTGCTGCTGCACAGGAATTGCATATCCTGGAGTTGCCTGGGCAGGGTACGCACCATACACAGGCTGTTGCTGTGGTGGCTCTTGTGGGTATCCCGCAGGCGCGTTCCAGCCGTATGGTGCAGGTGTCGGTCCGGGTGAGGGACCGTACTCTGCCCGACGACCGTTTGGGTCGCGTGAGTCGGGGCGGACTTGGGGTACGAAAGACGCGCGGTGGTATGGTTGTTCGTAGACTGAGAATAAAATTGGAATGAGAAAACAAGATCCATGATGATGAAGAGGAGGTCAGTATGTTTGAAGGGAAGAACTCACCTGCTGTATGCCTCGCAAGACTCTCTTCCATCATTCTATCAAAGATATTGCGAGCACGGACAAATGTCTCGTTCATCGACACCAAATCAGCTGGAAGTTTCCAAAGGATTTTATCAGTAAAGCTAATACCACAATCGTTCCAATACACACCTCGCTTCTGACTGTATTTATCAATAAGTTTCACAATCTTTGGCCTTAACGCCATGCTCGCTCTGTACAGCTCCTAAATAATTAAAAAACCGGTTAGTCGTGAACGAAGAGGAGCTTGAAGGAGATTACCTGGATCTCTTCGTTATCAGCTAGGTTATCCTTCGCCGGATCGAGAGCCCGCAACATGTTCAGCAATTTTTCAACATTAACAGCCTGTGCAAACACAGCTGCTTCCTGTTCTGCCTCTTTGGCCAGTTCGGCAGCTGTCGGTTCGGGCATCGCTTCCTGTAAAAAGAAATGAGTAGACGAACGAAACAAGACCGAAACGAAGCAAGAAATGATTCAAACACAACACGTACCACATAATTAACAGGGAATATACCCGTCCTGCCCTTCAGCTGGCCTCTCCACCAGTCTTTGTATCCGCGATCAACGACCTTGATGATGTCTCCTTGCTCGAACGCAAGCTCGCCAGGTTCTGTTGCTTCAAATGTATGCAGAGCACGAACACGGGTCACGATGTTTCCACTCGCAGCCATAGATGAAACAGACGCAGCCGGAGTGTTCGTCGACGCATAAGTAGACGAAGAACCAGCAGCAGCAGATGAAGTCGATGCTAATGTAGGCGGAAGTGACTCGGTCACCGCAGCTGGCACAGCATGCGCAGCAGCAGCAGCCTGCGCCTGTTGGAGCTGCTGCTGCGCCTGTTTCTGTTGCGCCTGTTGGTATTGCAGTTGTTGCTGGCGTTGTTGTGCAGCCATCGTCGCCGGCGAGGGCGTGCGTGCAGGAACGTACCCACCCGCCTGATACTTGGGCTGCGCGAAGGGATGCGCAGAGCCGCTGCCGGTACCAGATACAGGAGAGGCAATTGACCCGCTACGTCCAACGCCGCCGCCGCTTGAGCCCGAGGTGCCCGCGCCTGCACCGGTGGACGATGACGAGCCTGCGGCGAGGCTGTAGTCGGACCACTGTGAGCGACCGCCACGGTCTTGCATCGACATTTCGAGTACGCGCTGTAGTTCTTCTTCTTCTTTACGTCGGATTTCGTCGTCGACGGTTGGAGGTGCTGGTTCGTTTGGCTGTTCGAATTTGTAATCTGCGAAGAGATACCATAGATCAGAATGGCACGAAGCTGACGAGAAAACAAATCCAGACTGACTTTTAGCTTTCAAATTGTTATAACAATCCTCCATGATCCCCAATGATTCATCTTTCTCGAACTCGGCAGCCCACATAGCTATCAGACCAAGTGCCCTCCTCCGTACTTTTTCATGAGTATTCTAGAGAAGGATGTCATTAAGTTGACATTATTCGCCCAACCTTTGTTGCACGTACCCGATCTGTAATGAGCCGCTCGAGGCCTTGAGTGAATGCCCTCGAAGCCAACTCGCGATGTATTTCGATGCCAAGGTTCTTGCTCAGCGATTCGGTCAGGGACAAAGCATACAGCTGGACATTAGGATTACGGTGCGCTAGACGCTTCAGCACAGCGGCAATACAGCTGTGTGCACTGAAATATGACGTTTAAATCAGCGTTAGCCCCTGCGGATTGTTATGACTAGGGGTTCGCGCACCCTGCTTGTCCCTCGTCTTGCACCTTATCGCACAGATTTAATATGAGCTCCCAGTTCTCGCTTGTCAGATTTTCGTCGGTTGTCTTGCCTGATGTGCGTAAGATGTGAGAAATGCAGCTTTAACAATACTATGGGTAACTGATGACTTACTAACGATATCATCGTACTCAGTAGACGAGCCGCCACCGAACATGGCTGATTATATGATTAGCTGTAGTGGATGATATATAGAGGAACGATGGGGGATATGAGAGAGGGGGATGACTGCGGATGAGAGAAGGTGGTGGATGGCTATGCGACAAGGAGACCTTGACTTGACCTTGGTGGCTGTGACTAAGCGGCGTTATCCTCTCATTGCCCGCTTAGCTTCCCTTTCTTTCTTACTTGACTAGTTTACTCTCACCATGGCTAAAGGTCTGCACGCAGTGCATCTCATATATCCAGAATACTTATACAGTCCCTATTCTCAGTTCCCAGGAATTTCCGTCTCCTAGAAGAGCTTGAGAAGGGCGAGAAGGGAATTGGCGATGGCTCTTGCTCCTATGGTCTTGAAGATGGCGACGATATCCTGATGAGCAATTGGAACGGAACCATCATCGGTCCTGGCCATGTAAGCAGCAGCTCTTCGCTCATTCTCAGGGCCCTTTTATGACGATATCAAACCATCAGACTGTCCACGAGAACCGCATCTATAGTCTCAAGATCACCTGTGGTCCAGCTTACCCTGATGCTCGTCCTGAAGTCGAGTTCATCTCGCGCGTCAACCTTCCCTTTGTCAATCAAATGAACGGCAAAGTAGACCCCGCTAAACTCCCCGTCCTTGCTAACTGGTCAAGGGCTCTCAGCATCGAGCACGTTCTCGTGGAGATCCGCAAGTTCGTAGTATCACCTTGGTTTTGTTGCGATTATATTCATATCATGTTATATTTCTTCAGGGAAATGGCGTCATTCAATAACAGGAAGCTGCCCCAACCTCCAGAAGGATCGACATTCTTCTGAGTCTAGATGGTATTCGGCTATCCATTGAACGACGCTGATGAGGAATAATGCTACCCACTCAATCCATGCCAATTTCTCAATTCTAACAAATCAAATGTGTTTTACTAGTTCTTGCAATGCATAAACAAATTCTATCTTGATTCATACTTTTCGGCCCTTTGATGGGAATATTTGGAACTATGAAAGGCTACTGACGACTTATTTATGTTTACAGCTGCAGCCAGTATCAAGATCGACATCGAGGATAACTCCTTCCGACCACCAGTATGTACGGCCCTTTATCGTCCATGACGTGCTTAGCTTTTCTTTCTAGGTTCCTCCCTTCGATCCCCTTCGAATCCCGGTACCGTCGTGTTTGTGTGACTCACACACATCTTTCAGAGCTCTCGGTTAATTGGGCGCTCCGAAAGTCCCACCCTGCACCATATACACTTTGGAAGGGCTGTAAGGCTTTCTCCCATGGGTACGACAGTTTCTGGTGATGTTTTGACGCTCCTTGTAAAACAGGTATTTATCTTCCACGTTATCTACCAAATCAACACAGTACATGCTTTCATCCGCCACTAGTCCAGACGCGCCCAAAAATCCGTAAAATCAAGCACATATTAAGCATAATTCCATAAACCAGCAACCATATCGCACTCAAACCCTCGCAAACAAGCTGGCTACATGAAGGAAATTAAACAGCGATTTCGACTTCTTGTCTTTATTCTTCTTCTCCTCCCTCTCTGCGTGGTTGTGGCTGGCCATTACCGGACGGCTGTCTCTGACGTCATCCAGCCCTCGCTTCTTCTGTAGACTCGCTCGTGCTCGTGCTCTGTTGTTTGCACTTACATTCATAGGCATACTTGTATTTGATGCTGTTGCGTTTGTACTCGTCCTGACACCCGCACCGACGCTGTGGTTATAATACTCGGGCTGCAGTCGTGGGTCCAACACGCCAACAGCGCCAAGGCCTCCTCCTGAACCTAACCCGACGTCCACATCCACATGTACGCCTGAATCGACACCGACAATACCCGTAACACCAACACCGATATTGCGACTCCCAAAGTCCTTCCTCAGTGTGCGCGCAGAAGTCTTCTTCCGTACCGCACGCACGCTCCGCGCCTGCATCCGCGTGCCCGAACCACCACCCACATTTTTACTGGATTTCGAGTTAATGTATGGGCGGGGAAGATGTGCAGGTGGTGCCGCGTGGCTGGGAGGAATGTTGGACCTAATCGAACCGTGGCCACTGCCATGCTGAGAATGACGACTGTTCCGCGAGGCTACAGCACCACCATCCTCATTCCGGGCTCTGCTGCCAGCTCGAGCCCGTGCCCTCGATTGCGACCGCCTACCCTCGGGTGAAGGCGCTCCGGACTTTGAAGCAGGACCCAAACCTGAATTCGAACTCCTGTGTGGCTTCAGGTTCTCCTTCTCCGACTTCTCCTTCTCATTCCATACGTCAATCATTTCGTTTGCTCCCAATACCACCTCAATGTCCTTCTGGCCCTCCGTAGCATCCATCAAGTGGACTATGCCCTCTTTCTCCTCCACGACAACCACAACAACTTCACTCGTATCGTCTTTGTTCGCAAGCGATTTGTGCGATCCATGTCGCCGGTGCCGGCGCTGCGAACGCGGATGGGAATGGGGACTACGTTTACGCTCGTGCTGATGATCCACCAACACGTCGACCGCCACACCATAATCGTAATCCTCGCAAATTTCCTCTTCTTTTTCACCCCAACTCGAGGGTCCTGTGACAGCTACAGCCCCCTTTCCAGAACCATTGTCAAAGTGGACATCCGAGCTCGAAGCAACGGCCGTCGACGAGGATGTTGACGCCGTGCTAGATTGAATCATCGGTGGATTCAACTTATGAGAAAGCGAGGGTGAGGACGGAGGTATCAGGACAGGCGAGAGCGACAGTGACTCCTCTGCAAGGTTGACGCCCACACCATCATCTTCCGGCCCGAATACGATATACGCCAGCGTTGGGTTTAGGCTCGGGCTGTACCGCATGTCGTCAGCGAAATCCAGGTCGATGCTCTGCTGCGTTGGACTAGCGTTCCGCGATTGAGGAAGGATTGTCGACTCCCTATCTTGCCACCTTCTTCTCGCCGTCTCTTTCACTTCGCTCGCTGATCCTGTAATGTCCTTACCCTCAACTAAACCAGGTGAGGACCCAGCAGGTACTGGCACAGATACCGATATTTCCGGCACGGGCCCACACCCCACTTCTGGTGAAGAGCACGAAGACGGCGAAGCAGAGACCACAGACGCAGCCGATGACGAAGACGAAGACGAAGAGGAGGAAGAAAAATGCCACCTCGAATCCTCTGACATATCGAGGAACGACTTCATATCCTCCTGTACCTCTGTAATATCCCTGCGCGCCCATCCTGACGTCGTCGTCGACGTGGATCTCGACGTTGCCGTCGACCGAGATGTGGCTGTGAAGTTTGAACGAGCGATCGACAGCGAGTCAGATTTCGCCCTCGACCATGCCGACGGCGCCACCGAATGTGCGCGAGATCCGACTGTGCGAACAGACCGTGCTGACATCGACATCGACATTGGTGCGGACCACGCGGAGGGTGCTATCGATGGCGTGCGCGATGCAGAGGGTCCGAGGCGGGTTGCAGACCATGCTGACGGTGATATTGACGGTGTAGGAGGCTGTTTTTCCCGCTGTCGATTGCTGCTACTTCCACCAGCTCTCCCGGAGCGGTGGCGCGAGCGTGAGCGAGAGCGGGTCTTGGGTCTGGTACTCCGTGTACGTGTTGAGCGGTTCTGCGATCTCACTGTCCCAGTCGACTTGCCGTCAGATAGGAGGCTCAAGTTACTACTTGACGGATGGCGCCCTCCATCCCGTGGCTGGTTTGCAGTATAGTCAGCTGAAAGATATGCTGGATCTTTGATACCCGGACCGGTTTGACTATCGCCTACATTTCCATCGCCGTCGTCATCGTCATCGATAACGAGCCACGCAAGCTCTTCTGTGTCGACATCCGTAGGGAGCTGAAGCCGATGAGGGAAACTCTTCTGGCTGTAGAATGACACAGACGTCGCCACGGAAGGCGAGCGCAGCTTTGACCTTCGCTTCTCCATGTTCAGCTGTTTGAGTTGCTGATGGTCTCCATGTGGATGAAGGTATTGAGGACCTGTCTGAGGTTGTGGTTGAGGTCGAAGATTTGATGTCGGGCCGCGCAACGCGTCCACGTCGTTCTCCTGCATTGAAGCAGATGCACATATCGTACGGAACGTCGATTCGTTGGAGTACAGCGATTCAGCAGGACGTGCAGGACGCACAGGAACCACCAGCGGACTCGTTGTTTGTGCATGAACCAGGACGTCCGGTGGAGGAAGAAGAGGAGGATTCGGGACCAAAGTAGCCGTCGAAGATGCAGAAGCATGTCGAACACCATCTACCTCCTTCTCTACCTTCTCCTTCTCCTTTACTTGTACCAGGGCATCGTTTGTTTTTGCTCGCGGCCTGGTGGGCCGGTTTAGCCACAGCGAGTCGGTGTTGAGGTTTGGCAAAAGGAGCACACTTGTCGTCGACATATGCATATTCGTGCGCAGGGTTGGCGTATGTAACCGTGTAGGCCCAGCGGCTACAGGTTTCTGCGTTATCGGAGAACGGCCCTGGCTTTGGCTTCGAACCTTTTCTGATTTTTTCTGAGCCTGCACCTGAGCCTGGGCCTTTGAATTTGCGTTTGACTTGGTTTGCTTCATGTTCTCTGTCTCTTCGATGTACGTGGATGGCCGTGGTCGCCGCGTACGCTGCTCCTTCGCGTCCTGGAGTTTGATCCTAGTAGTGACAGTGGGTTTGGTGGTCGTTGAGGAGGACGAGGTGTAGGAGGAGATGCGCCCAATAATACTATGGGCGTCGCCAATAGTACGCCTCCTCTTCAATCGAGCAGCACCTGAACAAAAGCCAAATCAAACGTCAGCATAAAACATCACATCGCAAAACACATATATGGGAGGCATTTCGTGCGTAAAAAAAGCACAATAGGGAAGAAATGGATGACATACGCCGAGATTCAGATTCCTCCAGGGCAGTTATGTCATCGGCGTCGTATCTTTGGGCCCTCACTGTAGGCGCTGTACCAATGGCAGATCCCGGTTGCAGGCTTGGCCTTCGCGCAAAATAATACGAATATGGAGTTTTGGCCCCAGTCAGTCTGTACACTTCGTACATAGGGAGGAGCTCGTCTTTCACATCGCTATCGCAGTGGTCGGCATGAGGAAACACCACCTTCTTCGTTACAGTAGCCATGGGTGGCAGAGGAGGCTTGGAACGAGGCACTGGTGGTATCGTCGGAATCCGCTTTCGAGTCGACGGCGATGACGGCGAGAGTGACTGTCTCGTCCGCATTGTGTTCGCCTGCCAGTCAGTCGCCCGTCAGTCGGTCGTACGTAGATGTAGTTTCTATTTGACGAAGCAGGTGAGGTAGTGTCAGGGGAGAAACGGGCATAAGCAGGTCAAGATACTGCTACCCGCCCTGACTCGAGATAGTATAGTTAGCTTCACTCTGATTGCTAGAAAGCTTGATCCATGATCCTTGAAATCCCCGACTCTTAACTGACCCAGCCGCATTTAAAGCACGACAAAGCCCGTTCTCGCAGCACTCTGAACCGCAACTACAATTATAGATTTTGTGCATTTCAAGTTATATTTCGAAAGGGTGCGACCTCTTAATGGAGGATGACCCAGTCTGAGATGGATTCTGTACCCGGTTTCCATGAAACTCGTCTATGTAGGTCGGGCACATAACCTGCCCTCACCTAATCAGTAGGAGCAGGAGCAGGAGTACTAGGAATCACTGACTAGCAAGCGCGTCTAGACCCAGGCATTAGGGGACGGGGTAAACGATACACTGAGAAAGTTCGGCCGCGGGCACCTCCTAAAGTCTCATCAGCTGAGGAGTGTGCGCGTTTAGGATGTCCAGGGGCCTCTTCCTTGACTACGACGCAGCACTCGAGGTAGTCTTCTCTTCTTCATGCTCTGGTAAAAATTTCATTTATCAACGAGATGGTGCATTTATCAAAACAGCGGTGTTTCTCTTAAAACATTGTTGACACATGTCAGTGAAGGGCGTCCGGGAAAATGCGAGGACGACTATCACAATCAATTTGGGAATACGGCCTTCACTAATGAGATGACCTGCTATGTCATCTCAGTCTGTTATAAGTGCAATCGTATATCTCTGGAATGAAACTGTTGCCACTTTCGATTGAGATTAAAGCACGGGTAATAATTAAGAAGGTCAAGGATCGCTATTATAGATCAGTGGTGGAAAGAAGACCTTTCCAGATAAAATCCCTAGCGTTTCCACCTGATTCCGTGTACTTGCTAAGGAAAATCTCATCGTAGAATGAGTTATCTAGAACACAGGTCAGCTCATTGACTACTGATCCGGATACCAATGTGCTAACCTTTTCCAATAGCCATGCGTTTCTTCCAGATCTCGAAAACGGCTAGTGCTTCCTGCATACTCAGCTTCGCCGGGACTTCAAGTTTTCTGAGGCCTTCAGTGTACGCCAGCATATCCTTGCTGCGCTTGAGGTATGGAGACACAGGGTATGCATCTAGCTCTTGTAACTGCAGAGCATCGCGGAGTTCAAGAGGCAGAGGGTAGTTGGATTGAGATAGAGAAAGGGCTCCAAAAACTGCACCACGAGCCTAAAAACGGATCAAACAGCGTCAATACTACCCATGACACCAAAACAATTGAAAAGGGGCGCACAAAGTTTCTCCTCCCGGAAGCGTATTCCATGATCATTCTTGGTATTGACAGGTGGTATGACCTAATGGCGTCGAAATGTGGATCTCGGTAAGCGGTCTTACCGTACAAAGCCTGGAAATCGTCAACCGCCAGAAGTACGGGATATCTGTTGAAGCACATATCAGCTTTTGCGATGGTTTTTAACGAACACGAAACTGACTGTGTTTGGACCTCCAAAGATTTCATGACAGCTTCCAGGATAGCGGGAGACTGTCCTATTGATCTCTCCTTCTCCGCGATGGCGATTTCAATAACGGCGGACAGTGGCGTACCGGCGCGCACGGTTTGCCTTTCTAGCACAAGGTCTTCCGACAGCTGGATTTTAGATAACGCGCCTCCGTTAACTGTTAGCATGCGCTGCAAGATCTGGAAGGAATACGAGGGTTGTTGATAGGTTTGTGTGCGGATGTTATACACGTAGGGGGTGGTTGAGTTAACGAGGTTGACGGCTTAGTTGTAACACATCAATACACAGGTATGGGGAACTGGTATAATAATGGCACACCTCGAGGGATATAAATGACCACCCATCCGTCTTGAATAGTACACTCTACAATTTGGAGCAAAAGCACACTCTTCCCTGACCCTGCGCGACCAGCTTAAGCGGAATATTATGAGTCTGCGTCCCCTCGGATAGAAGACGAGACTCACTCAGCACTACACGAGAGTCAAGACTTGGCGTGCCCTTCGAATGGGATACAAACCTCAGAGCTTCTTGGGTGATCTCTCGTACAACATTATATGGTTTGGTGAGAACGGTATACTATGTAAACAGAATTTAGGCTTCAATCATTCTGTAGAATCAGAAAATTTATTTAGATCATACCTCATATTTCAGATTTCTGGGAGCACCATAAACGTTCAATGGGTCAGGACGATTCATTTCGAATTTTCTGATCTGGTAGAGTGACGAGGGAGTACGCGCCACATTACTCTTCAGTGGCAATGATTCAAGGGACCCGACCGTATTTCCATTGAAGAGCTCGTGAACCATCTGTGAGGCTGGAAGTCTTTGCAACTGTTTGAAGGTCTAACGGAGTGCAAATCGCTTAGCGTGGAGAAGTTATGATGTTTTGAAAAACATACAGGTATTTTCCTCCTCAGTTTTTCATTTGGGTCCTTCTTTTGAAAGTATCCGGGTTCTGAAAAACGGTCAATATGCTGGTATTTATGAAAAAGGGCGTCATACGCGAGGGTGTCCCAGGAACTGGACGCGTGGAGGAATGTCTCCGCGGCACAACAGCTCCAGAGCGTCCTAGGACCACTGCTGCCGCTGCCGTGGTTGCCGTTGACCTGGAAGGTCCTGCTCTAGCTGCAGGAGCCAGAAGCGACATTTTGGAACTGAAAACACGAAAATGTTGGGCATTGAATGACGTTGGCTGAAGATGTTTCTTGGAAAGTACCTTGTTATGAGTTGGTATATGGTAGGATATTGGGAGTTCCTACGCCGAAGATGAAGAAACGCGGTCGGCGTGGACGTTGGGGGAGGCCACTGCCAGCGACGATGAGCGAGGAACTGTCGACGGTCGGAAGAGAAAATAAGTCACGGGACCATGGAAGTTCAGACGCCGCCAAACCCGATTGTTGCCGAGCTTGTGCCGCTTCAAGGTACACTTCCTCCCATTGCGTACCAATATCATTTTTGAACATTTCTCACTTTTCCTTATACTTGAGTTGCCCCAAATCTATCGTACGGCTTCGAGAGGCTTAAATTGTGTCATTTTCCTATCGCCACTAAGCGACTAATTTCATCCTATCGTTACAATTGCTCGCATGCGACCTCTTGATCATGCGTTTATGGCGCCTGGACTTGCAATCCGAGGTATGGTCTCAAGACTTACTAGCAGTGCATGAAATTTTAGGTTTTGTTTTTTCGCTGGAGTGAAATTCATTGTTATAAACTGTGGAGCATTTAACGACCACCCTCTGGAGCCTTCCCTGAATCAAGTGACCGAATCGATTTCCCTAAATCCTGTTCCAACGCACGCGTAGCAATCATCAGCTAAATCACGACAATGATCGATGGATTAAGTGTGAACTTTGGCTGGTGTGTTGCTGCGTGATTTGCTTCTGAGGACATTCTTACTGACGGGCCGTTCGCTCTGGATATCTCGGGGACAGAATTTTTGGCTTGCTAGATCCATTCGATCAGGGCAGGAAATTAACTGGTGATTCCTAGTCCACAGTTATGTTTTTGAACCTGAAAGGTGTAGAAGCGTTAGTCTACCCACTAATTATAAAGCGAGGTCAAAAAGATGTTAAGTGTCCTGAGCGCTCTTTGAACACGCCCAATTCAAGTGGGAACAACTCCCCGAGTGAACAGCCACGCAGACCAAGTACTAGACCTTTCTGTAAACAAATCAGTTTAATTGAACTTCAATTCATCAGAGGGTTAGACCGATAGTCATCAATAATGTGTGTCTTTTGTTTGAATAGATATATTGTACAAAAAGATATTGATTGACTAGCACTGTAATGGAATCGTGGATCGGTTGGATGCGCTCGACTTCACCACACCAGGGGGCTAAGAGATCTATGACAGTAGAACGTCGGCTTCATCCAGCTTCGACCTTCGATCTTGGGATTCCTGGGAAATTCAGTTAAAGTTGACAAACTCCTAATACAAATACGAAAGCTCGCACACCTCTGTGCCCATCGTGACAAGCGTCAGCACAACCACGAACGCCATGACCGTCAACAACGACGGCAAAAACGCATACACGAATAGCGAAGAAGTTATCAGTGCAGCTGCAGGTGACACCGCAGTCTGTTCTGCGCTGTTGCGCCGCTGACGATTTCGAGTGGGCGGCGACGAGCTGGTGAGGGCGTACATAGACTCTGCACTTCGTTTGGTGCGCTTTGTGATGGCACGCGATGTCCGTGGGGGAAACTCGACACTGGAAGCGGAACTCTGCCGCGGATGAGAACGCGTCTGCTGCACCCAGTTGGATACGCGGCGCTGGGATGCAAGGTACTCGTAGTACCTCGGGGGGTATGTGTCGCTATCTGCCATTTGTTCAGATAAAGAGGTACGAAGTCGCGATGGATGTAGTCGTTGTCAAAGGTATAGGTAGGGTATATGAAGTTGCATTATGGGATATATGCAGTCTCTTTCATATAGCAATAAACCACAGACCACGAAAAGGTACACGTCTGAAAGATTCGATTCAGTGTCAGTTTCAGGCCAGGGTGGGATCATAGAATATATGAATTTCGCATTGACAGGGTGCGTTTGCCTTGCGCATTGAGCGCAGTAGAGAGTCATTCACTATGCGTGATTCACAGCATGGGTCAGCTGTGAGGGAGTCTGGAAACATATGAGGAAGGAGGAAGACTTCACTAGCATGATTCTTTATACAGGTAAGAGGGACATCTTGAAAGTGCATTGACACCTCGTTGTTTCAATGACCTGTAGCAGTGCCGCAGAAGCTTATCTTGAAGACAGGTGCAGACAATGGCAAGTGTTAGCTCATGTACCAGGGACGCTTGGTTTCAGGTTGGCAACGCATTGCGCAAACGCGGTACGGTTACTTATAGCGTCCTTCGTCACGATTAATTTTATAGTCATCATGACTATGTACTTGACGTTTATTACATAATTTTGCTTTCATTTCTACTAACGAAAGATACCTCGGTAGCAGCTTCCAGAAATAGTAATTACAAGTGACACTTCCGTGAAAAACATAAGAAGACATACCTTGAAAGGTAGCTTTTTAACTGATCTAATAGATAATGTTCTAGCGTGTTTTCAGTAAGAATTTGAAGGAAAGGTTGAAAATTGTCTATTTCCGAAGCATGAAATGTATCTTTTTATATACTTACATAGACTTTAATATTCATATTCATATTTCAAACGGCGACTAGAAAACTTACTACCAATACCATATTCCGGCGTCGGCTGAAGATTTTTATCACGTAAGATGTATGTAATCTGCCCGTCACAGTAATTCAGGGGTCCGCTTTCACCCACCGCATCATCTAACTGACTAACTCTGTTAAAAGAAGCGCCCGCCAACAGCTAAGGCAAAACCGACTACCGAAGAACAACATAGGGTCATCGAAATCATCCCAAAAATACACCAAAAAACCTACCAACTATTCCTCCTGTTGTTTTTCCGACCGTAATTAAGGAGAAAATCTTAGCCATGGCGCCAAGACTTTACTAAAAGATGTTCAATAATTCGGGACAAAAACAATGGGCAACGGCCAGAGGCGCTGAACACAGCTGGACCCTCGCCAAGCGCATCCAAGCGTTGGATACGCCCTGGTACACCGGGGTTCACATCATCCTCCACCTTGACTCGTTTCTTAGTTCTGCACAGCCGTTGTCATAGGTCCTCTTTATTCTTCCTGTATTTCAACCATTCGCCTCTCCACCGAAGAACAGGACCTTTCCTTTCAGATATACAACTCCCATTCCTCATGCGTTTCCTCAGTAATGCCCTTCTGTTCTTAACGACCAGTACCCTTTTCCTCGCAAGCACTCTCGCCATTGAGAGGTACGCTGCTTTCTTAATGACCTTTCGCGCAGCCTGCTGAAATCATCCTAGGCAGGAATGTGGCTCATACGCATCCGCTGACAAGATAGAAGCCTCAGAGCTGGCAATCAAAGCTCATGCTGCAGAGTTTCGTCAAGGGCGCCGCGCGGAGATGAAGGACTACGTTTTCGATGTGTATTTTAATGTGATTGCGAAGAACATGTCGTTAGCCGGGGGATGGGTGCCGTGAGTAATCATTATCTGGACTGCTACGAGCATTTAGTAATGCATGTGTTTTTGCGGGTTGTCGTCACTTTACAGACAAAAGCAGATCGACGACCAGATGGCGTTGCTGAACAAGGCGTATGTGGGGACAGGCATTTCGTGGAAACTCGTCAACGTCACCCGCGTCCTGAGTCGTTACTGGCATGAAACTGTGACTCTTGGAGAGTGCGTCGTCATTCCTCTTTTTGGTTTCATGAAGCTTATTATGTACTCTTTTTATGTGTATAAAGGCCACAAGCTATCCAAAT
This sequence comes from Psilocybe cubensis, assembly GCF_017499595.1. Classification (NCBI taxonomy): domain Eukaryota; kingdom Fungi; phylum Basidiomycota; class Agaricomycetes; order Agaricales; family Agrocybaceae; genus Psilocybe; species Psilocybe cubensis. Next base: position 3,109,864 of record NC_063005.1, on the reverse strand, counting down.
GGCGCGTTCCTTTAGAAAAGGAAAATCCACCGCATTTAACGTTTATACTGTCGGGTAAGGGCCTACTTTCATACGCCTCATTTCACCTCATTTACACTCCCATCTATACAGTTTCTACACAGAGGCTTTGAACGGATACTCCGCGTTCCCTATCGACTATCGCACAGACCCATATGAAGACGGTTGTGTGCTGCTCTTCGAGACACTTCCAGGAGGCGTCAGCAGGGAACGCCAGGGCGGCACGCTCATCCACGAAGCTGGTCACTGGCTCGGGTTGTACCACACGTTCCAGGTACGTTTAATCTCTTTCCTTTCTTTCATCGTTCTCACCTGTGTACAGGGTGGTTGCGTAGGTCTAGGAGATCGCGTTGCAGACACCCCGCCCAGTTTGAAAGCATCATCTGGTTGCCCCGACTTTGTCGACTCGTGTCCTGGAGACGGGCCTGATCCAATCCGTAAGTCCCTCGTTTCTATAATGTATATATTCCCTTACACGATGCAGACAACTACATGGATTACACAAATGATACATGCCGCACCGAGTTCACCCCCGGCCAGATCCAACGCATCCAGGACTCGATGGCGACGTATCGCAGTGACCCAACGATCTGAGCATCATCAATCGTTTTCTCTCATTTTGACGACACCAGCAGAAATTGTACAGATACCCTGATCTGGATTAGGAATTGAAATTGAACCTGACGCGTAAGGCCGAGGAATTGATCATGGACTTTTATTCTCGCTCTCCATCTTGCTTGTGCTTAATATCCCCTATTATATCTGTTATCATACCGGAGGCCGAGTTTCCACTATGCATCGCACGTGGCACGCGGGTGGTGGATGTGGATGTTAGGTTGTATATCTGTTTCTTTTGTAAGGTACAAAAGTAGTACTTTTGTACCTTTTGGATACGTGATGAAATGAAATTATCTTAATGCTACTACAGAGCCCTTCTAATTAACTAAATGCCTTTTGGTCTGGCGAACTAACTGTACTTGGGGTCAGAGATTCAAAGTAAGTCCAAGTTCACATGGTGCGACGCGTCTTCTGACGCGTCGCGTCCAACATCAAACGTCATAACTATATCCACATGGAACATATCAGATACAAAAGAGTTGTAAATAGGAAGCACATCTAATCCGGCATATTTCTGCGAAGTAGTATGAGTGAATCTACCGAGGTATATCTAAGACGGAACCAGTGACCACCGCCACGGCGTCCTTCTTTGTATACACCCGTAGTCCTAAAACCAGGGATAGTTGCTTCTCATCCTCGTACGTAATGGAATTGCTGTGAGCAGCATCCGAAGCAGGGGCCTCTGTGACTGCGGTAGATATACCAGGAGTTTCAGATGTTGAAGCGTTGTGTTTTGGAAACAATGTAGGGGAGTGTTGCGAAATGTCGTATGGTGCTGCTGAATCATTCTGTGGTCTGGGTTTGGCGGGTGTCCCCACGGTCCTCTTTACGGTAGTGACTGTGGTAGTCGTAGTAGTCGTAGTAGTCTTTGTGAGGTTGTTCGTGTCTGGTGCCGGGTTCTCTGCGCTATTGGGTATCTGGGACTGTAAATCTCGTTCTATAATCGCACGCAACGAGGTTGGTAGAAATTTCTTCTCCTCCCTTGTTATGATATCAGTATAGCCCTGTAGTAGCAGCACTAGGATCATATCATTTTATCACGTACCCGAGTGTATAGTCTGCGTGAATAGTGAATAGGTGGTAAATCCGCGGTGAGTATTTATGCAATGCAGGATAGTAAAAAATAACCCTGTTTCTGACTTACTGGATGCTATCATTCTGCTCTCAACTCGCTGGGACAGCATGCGAGATAACTTGCGGTAGTCCATTGTAGGCAGGCTATCCTCAAAGTATGTCTGTACGCAGGCGTTTATTTAATGAAATCCCGAGAATTGGACCACACTTCATTAAAAGACGCACTGTGTCACCATAGTATAAACGATCAATCCTCGGCTTCATTTTTAAAGAAAACAAAGAATGGGCGGTATTAAATAAAAGGGACGGGAGTAAGTGATATAACTTGACTCACATATACCGCATATTTACCAGCTTCTAATTCGAGCTCACAGCTTACGCTTCTCTCACAGATCGCCCCACTGTATGTGTGGTTTTGCGTCTCCTGTTTATCAAGTCTGTAGAGTACAAACTCTAGAGTGTGGTACTGATGCTGGTGAGTAATATGCTTGAAGTACCGTTCGTCGAGAGATGTAAGTGCAATGATTGCGCTTGTTCTTTTGGGCAGATCGAAGTAGACTGGGATGACATGTTAAGAATGGCAATGTGTTGCTCACAAAAAAGAATGAAAAACGTACAAACGACCTCTCCGTGACTCCATGAGCATAGCGGAGATCTGGGAGGAAGCCGAAGCCAATACGTCGACATAACCCAGCTGGAGTCCAATATAATTGTCCGCTGAACTGAGGCCCATACCTGTAGAAAGTCTGAGTCTGCATAGAGGCACCAATGCATCAATAAAGCCGGAGGTTGTTCTCTACAGACGATATGGAATACTTACACTCCATGACAAACTCGCCGTCGTCACCTAGGATGTGGTCAAGCTCTGTGAGGATCGCACGGCCTTCATCCCCATTCCATTCTTTGGAGCCGTCGGACCATGCTCCTGTCCACTCCTCTTTACCCCAGGGATTTCGCAAGACCACAAACCTCCTCCCACGACATTCCTTAACCCTGAGGATGGAATAAGCATGGCTACCGTAAAGGCCGCCCACCGTCGCTGCAGAATTTCCACTTCGCCATTCCGTTAAAGCGGGGAACGAGACACCGTACAAATGAGTTTCTGAGTTGTTTGAGTAGAGCAACTCATCCTTCCAGAATTTATCTGGATCAAGTATATCCTGTTATATGGGCCATAGTTGCCTTTAGCTACGGATAATCATGTGAAATTTACTCACGCAAACTTTGAACGTGGTTGAGATGCCCCTGCCAGTGAAATGATACATATCAGTATAACCAATGACCAATAGCTTTGTAATTATACGCGCCCAGTAAGATCTTCGACACCCTCATTCATTCTTCCCCCATTAAGTGAGGCGTAGTCGCCATGTAGTTTGGCATATGCTTTCTCAATCAATGGTACCCACGTCTCTCCGCTGGTCCCCGAGCGCGCAAAATACAGACCTTTCCCCCCCTTCCTAGCCAAGCTATTGTAGAGGTCTTTATCATCATGATAGAGGGATTTCTCCTCTTGGCTAAGACCTTCGAACTTGGGAAGAGACCAGAATAACTGGCTGATGGAAACAACGGTAAGAAGCAGCCAAAACCTGGGCCAACATGGAATTTCAGGGAGAAAACTCACTCATCAATCACAACATTCACCCACTGACTATTTTTAAAGAATATGAAGCCGTAGACACCAACTTCCTGATCGCGCTGCGTGATTCCAAATATTATCATCTATTGCTAGATCCTGATGCGCCGACAGTAAAACAGATGCAGGACGTACGCCTATACACGATTTCTCTACCAGACCTGGGAAGGCCGCCATAGTTGCAAGTGCGGATAGAAACCAGCAATTGCCCAGCTTTCCCTGAACAATGTCACTCGAGTGAGGAGCGCCGACAAAAAACTTTGGATCCTCGAAGATTTCGGACACTCTTCGTACATCAGGAGGATTGGTCGTTTTGTCGCCCGTTAAGCCGTACAAACACCTCACTGTGTCGTTCTCTAAATCAAATTCGATGTCGCTAGGATAATAAAAGGTAAATGAAGGCACTTTTAAAATGACGATAAACCGTTGAACGATGGAGAGCTCACCGGAACTTCCTGTTTGCTGCCCTGCATTCTTTTGCTATCCGTTCTACTTTCTCCTTACAATCTTTAAGCGCCTGTTGGAGCTCCTCGGTTACAATCAATCCAACTTGTGGCGGCGGCGGTGTACTTGGTAGTATAGAAGAATCAGTCATCGTATTTCTTCGAGTTGGCTGCGCGATGTTCCAAGGTTCCGAATCTTTAGGTGCAGGAGGATAGTGGCCAAGTGCCATCTTGCCTGAGGTCAGAGGTTCATAAATGGAATGGGAGAGCGTAGCAGTATTGATAACATTGTCAGATAATGGTGAAGAACCTGAGGACTCGGAGGAAATATGGGCAGGTAATGAGTAGACTGAGAGGCTCATGGACTTTGGTTCCAGTGTGCGTTTACACTCCTGTTGGAGCAGCTTCCGTCCGAGTTATCGTAGCTCAGAGAAACGGAAAAGGACCTCTCAATGTCCGTGTTTGAACGACCTCGGACCGCAGCATTATATGAGTCCAAAAGTGCAACATGCACACAACAAACAAGATGACGGGTGTTGATACCGAGTTGGTTTTTAGTTGATCCGACTGCTTTGAGGCTGTGTAATCGCAAGCCGCGTCAATTATGTACACTTCACGTTAGCTGTAGGGTTGAATCGGACGGTTTACCCTCACGACGGGCTAAGATGGCGTCAGAAAGTCAGAAATACAGCCTCAACACATTGGTGTACTGAACAAACAATTCGACAGGATTAACCTCCCTACATGTTCCGCTGACCACGTAAGCAGGCTATCGCAGAATTGTTGGCCAAATTGAGGGGGTATGTTTCCGATCATCAAGGACAGAGAAAAAATTTGACGCTTTCTAGTTGCTTGAAACTATTTTTTGTTCCTAACATTGTTAAGACAATGGAAGGCCAGACTAAGTGGTGGTAGTGAAACTCGGAGTGCAGCAACGAGCCACGTAGGCTGACACATAAAATAATAACAACAGATCCAGAACGGAGAACATGAGTATACGAGGTCCGGGAACATACAATATGTATCAATATCAAAGCGACGTTCATGTTCACTCCAGTTGATCAAGATGTATGATGAGTCGAGGGGTATGAATTACAGGGAATATTTTAATACAGTACATGTTGACATTTAACGCTCTTCTCGAGCTGTTCTAAAATAACCTGGCATTCGATTCATGAATTTTCAGAATCTTCCTTCTGATCAGAGTCAACCTTCAACCTCCCTACCACTACCGTCGGGACATCCTTATGTGTATATACCCGGAGGCCGACACATACTGTATTCGGGTCATCGTGGTCGATTTCAACCTTGCCTTTAGGTACATCTTCACCCTTGGTCGCTGAACTACCACCATACCTCGGACTGGAACCGCGATAGCGAGAGCGCGATGTGTCAGGAATGTTGGGAACTTCCGGGGTCACATTTGGCAAGGCGGGTGTTGATATACCGTTTGTAGTTGGGGTAGGATCAACGGTAGTGGGAGGAAGTGGAATGGACGTAGGTTTCTCAGGAGGAGATTCCTTTTGCAAGGCCACCTTTTTTCCAACAACGACTGTCTCGACCTTCGTAGTTGTGGTAGTGGTCGTGGTCGTAACGGTGCCGTCTTCAGAAACCTCTTCTACTACCTTGGTGACGACTTCACCTTCGGCCTTTTTCTTCTTTTCGTACTCTTCCAAATCACGTTGAATGAGAGATTCCAATGTAGTAGGAAGGTATTTGGCCTGATCTCTGCAAAAAAAAGAAATTAGATAATTCTAGGTTAACGACCTTGAACTAGTACGGTAACGGACTCTGCCTTGAAATCTAACAGACAATATTCAATTCGTGTATCCTGAGGGGGAGAGGAAATACTCACTAGAAGCAATCGAATTACTCTTCGCACGCTGCATCATGATGCGTGACATCTTCCTAAGCATCCATTCATCAACGTATTTCTTGTCCTGAAATTGTATTAGGTTTGAGATAGTAAAGACCGGTAAAGGGATACGAACATCGTCTTCATTTTTATCCAACGATCTATCCAGGCGAACGTAAACGATATAATCTCCTGCTTCCAATTCAATTTCTAGGTGTACATTGCGAAGGTAAAAGTCGGAGTGTGGTGATTCTGCGATAGGCTCTTTTTCGCCTTGCTTGACGAGGGCGAAGTCCAGAGTCCAAGAAGCTCTACCAGATATGTCACGGAAATATCGAGTATCGAGCTGAGAAAGTACTATCACGGCGTTCGATCGACTAGCCAGTGAAAAGGTAACTATTGAGAGGTAAGCATCCATATATGACGATTGAGTATGAATCTAACATACATGATACATCGCCGTATGTCCATGCAGCTGGAAGAGGCGGTACAGTGACTTGAAGCCATTGAGAAGTCATCCTCCAATCCGAATCGAATAAAATTGTTCGATCAATCTGTCCAAAGCTCTCTAGCCAATCCGAGTCTATGGACCTTTTAATGTCTGTTAGCTGTAACAGCGAATAACTTACATTCCATGACAAACTGGCCGTCATCTCCAAACTGATGGCCAAGTTGAGGTAGATATTCAAGCCACTCGTGTGTCCATTCTTTGGAACCGTCTGACCATCGACCCGTCCATTCAGATTTACCCCAGGGATTGCGGACAACGACGAATCTTTTCCCATTGCACTCGACCGCTCGAAGTACGGAGTATGCATGGTTTCCTACCAGACCTTGAACTTTAGCGTTACTCACGCCACTGCGTGTGCCATCCAGATTGTTGAAGGAGCATCCGAACAGTCTATCTTTATTGGCGCGACCAAGCTCCTCATCCCAGAAACGATCGGGATCCAATATATCCTAAGGGATATCCCGTTAAAGGAGGAGTAATAAAGAAATGTCAATGACAGTACCTTGCTCTGTAATACGGTTGATACGCCACTAGATGTATCACTTTATGAGCGTCAACATGTTGTTATTATTTAGTAACTGCTCACCCAGTTAAGTCCTCAATCGCATCGCACTCTTGCCCTCCCAATAAATGCGAATAGCACCCATGGAGCTTTGCATATGCCTTTTCAATCAGAGGTACCCATGTTTCGCCTGCAGTCCCTGACTTAGCGAAGTATAACGATTTCCCACCTTTCCTTGCGGACTTGTTATAGGTATCTTTGTCGTAGTGATACAGTTCTTGCTCGGAACTTTTAAGCTCCTCGTATTTGGGGACACGTGTGTAGAGCATGCTGTAGGTTGTTTAGATGGATTTAAAAAAAGTATGAAGGCTGAACTTACTCATCGATAATGACAGTAACCCAAGCATCATCTCTGAAGAAGATAAAACCATATACGCCGACTTTTTCGTCGCGCTGGATTTGATTCCCAGTTAGGCCGTGACAAGAGATAAAAATAGCAAGGGGGCCAGGAACGTACAGCGACGCAGAACTTTTCTACCAGGCCTGGAGCCGTGGATACAGTGGCCAGAGCAGATAGAAACCAGCAGTCTCCTAATGCTCCTTGGATGATGTCGTTCGAATCCGCAGCTCCTCCCACAAAGAATTGGGGGTTATCGAAGATCTGAGTGACCCTGTGTACATCAGCCGGCGGTGTGTTGACTGAATCTCCATTCAAGACGAAGAGACCGTAGAGGCATCTGTTCTGATCGTTCTCGAGATCAAATTCGATATCTCTGGAAAGCGCTCGTCATGAGAAGCTGATATCATGTGAGAAACCAATACCTAAAAGCGTACCTGAACTTGCGGTTCTTTGCACGACATTCTTTTGCAATTCGTTCAACCTTTTTCCTACATTCTTCAATGGCATTTTCCAATTCCTTTGTCACAAGTAAACCAGCCTCTTGCTTAGCGAAGGTTTTAGTGTCGGGCTTGATTTCTGTAGTAATTTCAGTGGTGGTTATTGTGGTAGTCGCCATCTGGAAGGTGGGGAGATTGAGGTTGTGCGGTGAGTGGCATCAAGCTTATATAGATTCAATAACGCGGAGATGAGGGCTGTCAAAATCCGATATCTCGACATAAGATCCAAACGGAGAGTGTTGGGCGCTAGAGCATGTATTTGATTTGCCCCTATCTGGTAGTATGGCACGATGAGATTACTCACATGCTATGCGTGTGCTACCCGAGGGTCATATTCATCGCATTTTTTCTCAGCAACCTCGTCAGATTGACTCGCGCGCGGCACGGATTGGGGTCCTTGCGAGAAAAAGACCTTGAATGACCGTTGAGAACTGTAAGAAGGCCGTACGTGGCCTATGTCGGAGCTGTATCCTCACCCCGAGCCCCATTCGGCACGGAGAAAACGGGTGATGACTACATGATCTTGAACCGCCAATTTTGACCTAACCTGTACTGCATCAATACGATTTGAAGCAAGGTCAGAAAGTACTACCCGAAGGGTTACCACGAAGGCGATGCACCATTCAAGTGTACAAGCGAATCTACAAGGCCTGATGAAGGAAACGAGCAAGTACAAGAAAGGAATCCGTCTCATAGCATCTCAAAAAAAGATAAATGGTTCGGCATGTCCCTAACTGTCATTAATGGTTTCGGTTTGGAGCTTGTCAATATATGAATTCGAATGGTGCACATTGGGAGCTTACCACGCCTGCCACTGACTGTCTTCGACAGTTCAGGTTGATCATCACAACATTTTGTGGGACAGGAGCTAGAATTTAGAAAGTGGATTTCCGGCGCCAATCAATCCTTCTGCGAATTAGTCGGCGATAAAAACACCTTGCAGCATCTCGAGTCAGTTAGACGAAGCAACGTTGGAGAGTTCTAGTGATTCTTCTATGACTTGTCCATGACTCACTGAAGGAGTGGGCAAATGCAAGTGGCTGTGCAAATGCATTACCAAACATTTTACGTCACGTGATGAGGTCGCGTCTACTTTGACGCCGCGCGTGAGTGGAAAGAGATAGGTACATAAGTCGTATACGCCGGGTTCGGATTCATATTTGAGTGACACCAGTAAGCGATGGATTAAATTCTTATCTGATAAAGAGAAAAAGCTTAGTCTAACAAGTATTAGGCCTGAGATATTACCTGGGAATGACTAACAGTTAAACAATCTACGTGATGAACTCTTTTAACAGGAGTCAACACATTGGAAAGTTTGGTTTCTAAAACTTTGTCTCAATTTTGGCATTTCTTACGGTACTGTGTTTATTCAACTGCAATCCCAACTGTGATGGAGCCCACCCAACGGAGAACAATAACGCGATAAAAATAGAATTTGTGTGGTTGCCAAGAACAGGTATATCACTGAGTGTGACTAAAGGTGAAGTATAAGCATTGGACTATGTAACTAGAAGTCATATTGGCTGTTTTGGTATACTAGGCCACCCTCTTCTATTCGGTCGGCGGTCGTGCTACAGGACAAATACTTCTTTCTACGTCACATCACCTGCTTCTTTTTATTTTAACGGTATAAGCAAGTACGTTATTCTGGTGTCAATCAATCAATGCACTCAAAAACAACAAGAACTAGCGTTGCTATAGACCCCTTTTATCCGGTGGACTAATTAACGCCGTGTATATAACCTGCATTGTTTAGTTAGATAGTCATTCTCTTCTTTTCTTCCGTCTTGTCCAGGATGACAAAGTTTGACCCTGCGGCCGTTAACTGTAGACTCACCAAGGCGCGGCTAACGTCTGCAGAGATATTCTGGCGCGGCATTCAACCCTGGTTGGTTGACCAAGGCTACGAGCTTCGAAAGCGCTACAGGCCAGATTGGGTTCCTAGCTGGCTGAAGTATGATTCATCTCCAGACCGATATGAGGATGGACAGGTGCTTCCTGTGAGTTTTGTTACTTTGGCATATATGAATAGGCAATAACTGAATCCATGGACAGTACGACCAGATTATCGACGCTGTCAAACTTTCGGACGGATCAAGAGTGGTTTTGAAAAGAATCAAGAGGACGTCGCGGTCAAACGAGCACAACATGCTGATGTTCTTTGGGACGGGGTCCCTAGCATCTAGTTCTCGCAATCACTGCGTACCGGTGCTGGCCACGTTGTACCCGCCGAGCGAGAGGAGCTGGATTATTGTTGTGATGCCATTGTTGCGTGAGTATGATTCTCCACGGTTTGATACTGTGGGAGAGGCCGTCGAGTGCTTTAGGCAAATATTTGAGGTGCGTTCTCGGAGTCACATTGCTTCAGAATGCTGAAATTCCATTCAGGGGCTTGATTTTATGCATAAGCAAGGAGTTGCCCACCGGTATGTTGAAATCGACTAAGTAGGCTGTTGGAAGAATACCATTGCTTACTAGATGTTAGGGATATATGCATCGAAAACATCATGGTCGACGCGCGTGATCTTTACCCGAAAGGCTATCACTTCGTCCGAAAGAATGAGTCAGTTGATCTAAAAGGACGCGCTCGGTATCGCACACGAACGCAGAAACCAGCGAAATACTACATAGTTGGATATGAACAAGCTCAACATTGCGATCTGGATAAATTTACAGAGAAACTGGACCCAGTTCGGTACAGACTAGAGAGTCCAACATCTCATTTTCTTTTGGACTCGGAGGATACCCCAGACCCATTCGCCACGGACGTCTTTTATATCGGAAATCTGATCAGATACTACTTTTTAGATGTAAACATCTTTCTCGATACGTTGGCGATTACTGACATTTTATTAATTGTTAGGGTCACTCAATTCCAAATGTAACCCGTAAACGCAAAGGAAGCTTTGAATTCATGCGACCTTTGATCATGGCAATGACCCAAGAGGACTACACAAAGAGGCCTACCATGAGCCAAGTGAACCGTGCATTCGAAATTCTTGTCCAGGGTCTCAGCGAGCTCACACTCAGGTCTCGCTTTTCTCGACCACAAGACGGGGTCCTTTCTGCTGTCGTATATGGCGTTCCACACTGGCTGCGGAAGATATCTTTTGCTGTTCGACGAGTTCCTTCTCTTCCTAAGCCGCGCATGGACAAAGTTTTGAAGCAAGATAAGAAGGATGCTCTCGACGCTATCATGGTCAACCTAGCTCCTTCATCTGTATCTAGCTTTAAGCCTGTAACACGATGAAACGACATCTATGAATCTGATATAGGATTTAAAAACCAGTGGGATTATTAACGTTAAATTTAATATGTTAAAGGTGCAGAAGTCTAGATATGTGCATTCCTCACCTTATCTTTACTGAAGACAAATTCAATGCTTTACTCGAAACATGACAATGTCGGGCCATTGCCATCGGAGATGGGTTGCACTAATTAGCGAGGATTCAGGAAGGCAATACATACTGACGACCCGGAATTTTTTGACGAAGAATGCTTTACCGGAATGGGGAATGGATGCCAAGGCCGAGCGCCTATTCTTGGAACTCTCAGAAATTAAAACATACCCGTCGAAGGTTGTCAAAAAAATCCCTCAAAGACTAGTGAATGTCCTTTTTAACAATTCACCGTTAAACTCTACGTCTATCGTTGATGTATTCGACTCTAAATTTACTTATACTCATTTCTCTTTTACTTTTGAGCAATAATTGTTAAGGTTCAAAGATTGTTTATACATCCACCTTATTAAACCTAACGCTAGTATTGTTCGGCCGTCAAATAATTTAAAAATGAGGTGGAAATAATAGCTTATCAGTTGTCCAATTCATTCCCCAGACTGGGGAAAATGTGGGGAACTCCTATTCATCCGTCTAACGTGGTTGAGCAATTATTTGCGGCAGTGCAAAAATCTCTGGTTAGGGTTAACGTTACGCATTGAGCATGTGAAATTGTTGGTCCACTTTAGTTTCATCAGGAGCGTTCATGGTACAGGCAACACCAGGTCAAACCACCACCGAAATTTCTCAGGAGCTGGGTACCTAAGAGCTCAGGCTTGCAGTAATGCACGATTTCATGTGGGATGGTCAAAATGACGGTAGACCACATAACCGAATCTGCCTGACGGAGCTTCAGAAAATGGTCGAACAGTCAGCAAGTGGACATGTGATAAGGCCGGGTATTGAGATTCCCGAACTTATAAAGGCGCGTAAGACCCGTCAGTCCTCCTCATCCACCTCCATCCACAACCACGTCGATATGTCTACCCAAACCTCCTCCAACAAGGCCGCTCTCCTCCAAAAGAATGACAACGACATTGTCATTGTTTCCGCTGTGCGGTCAGCCATTACTAAGGTGCGCGTTTTCGGTGGGAAATGCAGTATAAACGGCGCTGACTGCGAGTTGTAGGGCAAGAAAGGAGGATTCAAGGACACCAAACCAGAACTGATCCTTTCTCATGTTCTCCGCGCTGCCTACTCAAAGGTCAACCTCGACCCCAAACTCATTCAGGATATCGCTGTCGGCAATGTTCTCCCACCAGGCGGTGGAGCTTCTGCTGCTCGCATGGCCGCGCTCCACGCTGGAATCCCCGTCGAGACCTCAATTAACACCGTGAACAGGCAGTGCTCGTCTGGTTTGACCGCAATCAACCAGATTGCCAACCAAATTCTCGCAGGACAGATTGACATCGGTATCGGTACGTGAGAGATCTACACACGGGTCCCCTGCCATGTTCTGACATACATCTAGGTGCTGGTGTCGAGTCCATGACAAATGGGTACGGAGCTGGTGCTGCCCCTGATGTCTCAGAGGAAGTTCTTGAGAACAAGGACGCCGAAGACTGCCTTTTGCCCATGGGTATCACCTCTGAGAACGTTGCCAAGGACTATGGCATCACCCGCAGAGTTCAGGACGAATTCGCCGCGAAGTCGTTCCAGAAAGCCGCCGCTGCCAACAAGGCTGGCAAGTTCAAGGATGAAATCGTTCCCATTACTGCCAAATTCATCGACCCCAAGACGGAGAAGGTTTCGGAAATCGTCGTGGACCAGGATGATGGCATCCGAGACGGTGTCACTGTTGAAAGCCTTTCCAAGCTCAAACCCGCTTTCTCGAAAGACGGTTCGACTCACGCCGGAAACGCATCCCAGGTGTCGGATGGTGCCGCTGCTGTTCTGCTTGCCCGCCGTTCCGTGGCCAAGCGCCTAGGTCTTCCCATCGTTGGCAAATTCGTCACTGCCGCCACCGTTGGTGTTCCCCCACGCATCATGGGTGTTGGTCCCGCCTACGCTATCCCCCGCGTGCTTGAGATTGCCGGCATCACCCTCGCCGATGTCGACTTCTTCGAGATCAACGAGGCTTTCGCCAGCCAGGCTGTTTTCAGCGTCCAGCATCTTAACATTCCCTTCGAGAAGGTCAACATCAACGGAGGAGCTATTGCCATTGGCCATCCTTTGGGATGCACTGGTGCCCGCCAGGTCGCCACTGGTCTCAACATCGCCAAGCAGACTGGCAAAAAGCTGTTCGTGACCAGCATGTGCATTGGTTCGGGCATGGGCATGGCTGCCATCTTCGTGAGCGAGCAGTAGATGGTTTTCTATTTTATTTAGGATGTACTGTATATTAATTCTTCCATATGTACGATGATACCAAAACAATTCAAACAAAAGTACGAAACTACTTTATCAATCCTATATTGGAGCGAAAGTTAGATGTCAGTGGTGGTGAGATGGTCGAGTAGCTGAAGTTGAACGTTGAAGTTCCTGAGTTTTGCTAGTCACGCGCAGTTTTTGCTGATGGCGCGAACAACTTGTGGAGAACTGATACTAGCTAGGCCTTCTTCAATATTCAAGTCATATACATTGGAGCATCAAAGCGAGAATCAATCCCCAATCCATCTTTCGCCACCGCTCTACAATGGCGGCGAAGAGATCGGTTCCAGCAGGCCTTGGAGCGTGAATCATGTCGGGTCCGGTGAGTCACAGGCATGTCAATTCTAACAAACTTCAGCGAAACTAACTTTTTGGCAGCTTGTTTTAAAGAGTGACTGAACCTCTCAGTTTTTTTTTACATCTCAGCTAAACAACATCAGCCCTTTTCGATGGATTCACTCAGACTATCGTCTTTGCAAATCAACGACCCAATCAAGGTATTGTCATCTGAATCTCCCACAAACGAAGAATAACAACATAATCTCTAACTTCTTAACCAGACCGCCTCTCCCGCGAAATCTAAGATCAGCAAGGCGAAGAAAAAGCAAGTTGAATCGACTGGTTCAACAACTTCTGACAATGTAGATCCCGGTCATGGATCATCCCAAGCTGTAGAGATCGTTGCCTATTCCCAACAAAGCCGCTTCCATCGAGAAACATTCGACGCCAGCGATATCGATATCGACATTAAGGGGGTCAACGTCAGTGTTAACAACAAAGAACTCCTCGTTGATGCCCATCTGCGGTTGAAGCCGGGTGTGAGATATGGCATGGTTGGCCAGAACGGAGTGGGCAAGTCAGGTGAGTTCAAATAGGCAGTCTTCTGAACGATTCTGACCTTCTCGGGTTGTTCCTTCGGCCAGTGTTGTTGTCTGTGCTTGGAAACAACGTGCTTGTTGGATTGCCCCAGAATGTACGGATTCTACACATTGCTCAGTTGGAAGATTTCACTGCTGGTCGGACAATTTTGGAAGAGATCCTCGAGGCAGACGTTGATCGCACGCGAATAATTCGAGAGGCACAAGGTAGTTTTCAACACGGGTTCTAGGTGTTATCGAGTCCTGATGCCTTGCCAGCACTTCAGGGGTTTACCACAAAGGCGAACTCCGATGCAGCTTTGAATACGATTATCCACAAGCTCCTCGTCTCTCGCGCTGAAATAGCGCTCGACAAGGCTCAAAAAATTGCCACGAAGAGATCTGGACAACGCGGGCACACTGCACGCCAGGCTTTGTTAGTCGCAGAGAACGACCTTGCCACTCTTCAGGCCCAAGATCCACAGACATATGTCACCACACAAATGGTCCATGATATAATGACAGAGGTGTTCGGTGCATATGAAGTCCTGGATCTTGAAGCGGACGAAGCAAGAGCAAAGTCAATCCTTCGCGGACTGGGATTTAAAGATGAAGACCTCTCCAAAGAAGGAAGGAAGATTGGTGGGCTAAGCGGTGGTTGGCGGATGCGAGTTATGCTTGGAAAGGCGTTATTCATCAAGCCTGATATATTGCTTCTCGACGAACCAAGTGCGTCTCAAAGTAATTTTTTGTATATGCCGTTATCCTAATTGGTGACTATCAGCCAACCATCTTGATCTCCCCGCCATTGTGTGGCTACGTTCATATTTGACGAACGATGCGGAGGGTCAGACAGTTGTCGTCGTCTCTCATGACCGGAGCTTCCTTGACGCTGTTACGGACGAGACGATAATTTTTAGGGACAAGAAACTGACTTATCATCCTGGAAACTACGACGATTGGGAAAGAAACACAGAAGAGCAAAGGAAACGCAAAACACGCCTGAAAGAGGTACAATGCTTTTCACTGGCGAACTGATTTTTTGTCTGACAAATTTCGTTCTAGCTGGAAATGAAGAGACGAAAACAAATAATGGACAGCATCCAAAAAAATGTCCAGCAGGCTAAATCGACAGGTGACGATAAACGATACGGACAGGTCGCATCTCGTAAAAAGGTGAGTGCTTCCATGATGGTTCTTGAACAATTTTTATAAACGTTTCTGTGCAGAAACTTGAAAGGATGGGTATGGAACGTCTGGAAGATGGTAAAAGATATAAGAAAAGTTATCACGGCTTCCATGATGAAATCGTCGTTGAACAGGCGGTGAAGACTGCGCCTATCACGCTGCCTCCGCCGGAGCCATTCAATTTTCCTGGGAGCTCGTTTCTTCAACTTTCCGAGGCTTCATTTCGCTATGATCCTAAGCCATCCTCTCCTATGGTCATTAACAATGTGTCACTTGACGTCGGCCCTCAAGCCAGGATAGGGCTTCTAGGTCCCAACGGTTGTGGCAAATCCACCCTCATGAACCTCCTTGCTGGGGAACTTAAACCCACCCTTGGTGAAGTGAAGAAACACCACCGACTCCGCATTGGCTACTTTTCGCAGCACACCGTCGACCAACTCGATCTCTCAGTGTCAGCCCTTCAACACCTGTCGAAGTCGTTCCCGGATATCGTCATCACAGAGGGTGAAGCGCGCTCGCATTTCGGGTCATGTGGGATCAGCGGTGATCCTGTTACGCGTCCAATCCGCACGTTGAGTGGTGGCCAGCGGAACCGCGTTGCTCTAGCACTGGTGACGTTTCATCGTCCGCATGTGCTGCTGCTGGATGAAATCACAAACCACCTTGATATGGGCACTGTCGAGTCGCTCGTGGAGTCTCTCTGTGAATTCGAAGGGGCGTTGGTGGTAGTCAGTCACGATGTATGGTTCCTGAAGCAAGTCATCGAGGGCGGGGATGACGATGAAGATGACGACGATGATGATGGGGAGAGACAAAAGGGCGTTCTGTATACTGTGACGAAGAAGGGAGAGCTAAAGGAGTGGGATAAGGGGTTGGAGGCATACGTGGAGAAGATACAAAGGCTTTCGACAAAAGCCTTACAAACCCGTGCTATTAAATAATGCAGGCGAATTTTTTGTCGACCTCTAGGAATAAATTGCAGTGCAATTTTGTACCCTCCGATTGTGTCTGTCATTGAGGACGACCCCTAAACCTCAACATCGGCCTCAAAACAAAATGACTTTGCTACTGTTTATAGCATCCTACAACTGACAAACCCTAAACCCTAAACCCTAAACCCTAAACCCTAAACCCTAAACCCTAAACCCTAAACCCTAAACCCTAAACCCTAAACCCTAAACCCTAAACCCTAAACCCTAAACCCTAAACCCTAAACCCTAAACCCTAATCCCAATATTCCGTTGGACTTGTGCATCGAAATCGTTTGTAGTATGTACGAGGAATGGTTACTCAACGCTTCGGAAGAAAACACTGCATTAGCCCATATTAATCCAAATTCGTTAGAGAATAACTTGGTTAAATTGGGCATCTTTAAACGTGCTATCGAGATTGGCAATACGCAATTGATAACACAACATGGGTCTAGATATTTTAGACAAAAAAATGGCCTCGCAATGGGCGTCGCGGATTCTCCGGACCTTGCTAACCTCTTTGGAGCCCATTTTGAAATAAAGTCAAAAATCTTAGACCACCCAAACGTGGCCTTCTATGGAAGGTACATCGACGATTGTTTCGCAATTGTTTACGCCGAGTCCGAAGCACTTGCACTTAATCTTATTAAAGAAACAATAAAGTTCGATGGTTGTGTTATCGAATGGGCTGTTTCCTCGTCGGGATGTCAATTTCTCGATGCTTTCATATTCAAGGAGTCTGGAAAACTTCATTGGAAGCCTTTTGTCAAGACAGGAAACAACCGAGAACGAGTTCCATGGGTATCACATCATCCTTTGGACGTCAAACGTGGCGTCTACATTGGAGAGTTATCCAGGTTAGCCGTGCTATGTAGTACCAAGGAAATCTACATCGGAGCAATTAGAGACCTTAACGCTCTCTATTTGATGCGCGGTTATCCCGAAAACCTAGTCATATCTTGGTGTAAGAAGAATATACAAGAACGTTGGGAAAAGCGATTCGCTTTACGAGTCGCAGAGCACGACGAATCCATTCTTGTACTTAAAACCAGATTTGATCAGGTATGGAATTGGTTTTCAGCTGCTGAACTTGGAAAAACTGTTACCGAGTACTGGTCGGCATGGTATGAACATGCCGAGAAAGGTTTGTATAGTGCAGACTCGTCCAGACCCCTTATCAAACCAGATCCAAATTACGTTCACGACCTCGATGATGTTCGCCCGGAGCTGTTCACACAGATCCTCGTGGACGGAGAAACTGAGTTCGTACCGGATTTGAGGAAGATAGGACTACTCGGAAGTCGTTGGATAGTATCGCGAAAACGCAATACTAATCTTTTCGACCTTGCAAATGTGTGGAAGAAAACAGTCTTTCGTAAACTGGATGAAGACATCGCTGAAAAAGGTGGTGTTGTTCCCGAAACTCAAAACGTTAATGAAACTTATCATTCTGCTTTAGTTGAAGCTGCTGAGCAGATAAGTATCGAAAGTGATAACGAGATAATACTTCATAGACGTTCAATCTCACAAGAGAGGGAACATCCAGAATTTGGCAGAATATCCAAATCTTACAACCGATGAAAAGAATACTAGCGCTTAAGGCGTAAAGCATTAGAAAAAAACCCTAACCGTAAGTATTCCTTGCTATAAAGTAACAAACATCTACTTACAAGCAACACATTGGATTGAATAGCTAAACCTAAACCTAAACCCTAAACCCTAAACCCTAAACCCTAACCTAACCCCAACCCTAAGCTAACTAAGTCTAACCTTAGTAGGAAGTAAGGTAGGCGTGTGAACTTCCGAACGGCATGTGATTGTGAAGGGCCGGATCTAATTTAGTACATGGGAAAAGTTACTTAGTACTTCGGGAAAAGTTCCTTAGTACCGTGGAAACATTTTTGATGGACCGGATCATGAACTGTCCAATTAAGATTCACAACAATCAATCATTCTATTGTTTGATTGTTAGGTAAGGACCCAGGTAAGTTATTTATACTCTAGACATGTGAATATTCCCATGTCGCGGTTACTCGGAGCCACGTAACCAGAGTAATCTATATCCATGTGATTCACATCACAGTCAATAACCCACGATGTCAAAGAACAAAAGTGTTGGATCCACTTTTGACAGGTTACCATGTGCCACATCGACCCGTGACACTCTGTTCATCAGAGACCTGTCTAACTTGACAATAAACATTGACAGATTTGTGATAGTCGGTAAGATACATGACAGCTGCGCAGCATCACTTCACGCGCTGTCATCGGATGTCTAGAACATTCCTTCTAAGAATAGCCACTGAAGAGTCTATAAAGACGAAAGGGCTGGTTGTTGGGATCCCCCAACAGCCCTCTGGCTACTTTCCATTTAACTCCCAGTTTAAACTAGTCGCTCGCACCTCGCTTCGCTCGGTGCTCGCTCCCCCCCTAAACCCTAACCTAACCCCAACCCTAAGCTAACTAAGTCTAACCTTAGTAGGAAGTAAGGTAGGCGTGTGAACTTCCGAACGGCATGTGATTGTGAAGGGCCGGATCTAATTTAGTACATGGGAAAAGTTACTTAGTACTTCGGGAAAAGTTCCTTAGTACCGTGGAAACATTTTTGATGGACCGGATCATGAACTGTCCAATTAAGATTCACAACAATCAATCATTCTATTGTTTGATTGTTAGGTAAGGACCCAGGTAAGCTATTTATACTCTAGACATGTGAATATTCCCATGTCGCGGTTACTCGGAGCCACGTAACCAGAGTAATCTATATCCATGTGATTCACATCACAGTCAATAACCCACGATGTCAAAGAACAAAAGTGTTGGATCCACTTTTGACAGGTTACCATGTGCCACATCGACCCGTGACACTCTGTTCATCAGAGACCTGTCTAACTTGACAATAAACATTGACAGATTTGTGATAGTCGGTAAGATACATGACAGCTGCGCAGCATCACTTCACGCGCTGTCATCGGATGTCTAGAACATTCCTTCTAAGAATAGCCACTGAAGAGTCTATAAAGACGAAAGGGCTGGTTGTTGGGATCCCCCAACAGCCCTCTGGCCTTCTTTCTATTTCAAACTCACAGTTTAAACTAGTCGCTCGCACCTCGCTTCGCTCGGTGCTCGCTCCCCCCCTAAACCCAACGACTTTGCTATCACCCATCAGTTACCATGTCATCCCAATACTCTGCTGCATTCTCTCGTGCCATGTCCCCTACCCTGGACGCACTCACCCAGGCCGTCGTCAACAACACTGTCTTCGGCGTCAACGATGAAGCAGGCCGCCATAACGCTCTTATCGACGAGCTGGCCACTGTGGTCATCAAAAAAATAGCTGAGTGCCGCTCCGTTGACCAAGTCATAGACTGCGTCTTTTTTGACTATCGTGCTGCCCTCAGGGAGTTTCTCCTCAACCTCGCATCGTGGTGCGACAAGAGGGAAACAGTCAAGGCTAGCCTCGAGCGCCTTGAATCTGCCGTTAGCGCAGGCAACACGCCCAATCGCCTTAAGGTGAAGGCACCCGAGTTCCAACTTACGAAGGAATTCGCGGATGCCGGGTCAGCGGAGGCTCTTCGAGTCTCCACTACGTTCTCTTCCGCTCGTGATGCCTTCCAAAAGGCAATTAACGACGGCGCCGTTCAGGCGAAAAAGGACGAGCTGGCTTTTTGGGATGATAAATGCGCGCTCAACTCTTGCTACGAAGCTGCTGCCCTCATCGTTAAGGCAACTTACGATGATCGCAAATCCAGCTACAAGCTCCCTGTTTTCTCTACAGACAACAAGGGAGTTCGACGTATAGCAGAGTGGGTAGTGTCTCCGCAAAAGAAAGCCGAATGCAGTGCGCTGCAAACTATACTGCCGGCGATCTTTTCTCATATCAAACAGATTGTCAACATGCGCCACCGCGCCTTGGCAATTAAGATTGAGAAAAAGCGGACGACTGCGGCAACAGCCGATGTCGAGATGGCCGATGCGACCAAACCAGGTCCATCGATTCAATCCCTTATTGATAAGGGCTTGAATGCACGTCTCAAAAAGCTCAACCTTGGATCTGTGGGCAAGAAGGCAAGTTTTCGTAACCCTTCACCCATAATTCTGGACACTAATTATTACTCTAATTACCCAGACTTTGTCTGGCCAGAATTCGTCCAAGGCTCCTCAACCTCAGGCCAGGAAAGCTGGCCCTTCGAAACCCAAGTCGTCGTCGACGCCTTCGCAGAGGAAGCCTCAAACCAAGGCTTCCAACAAGGTCGACAACAAGAAGAAAGGGAAGGGGAGAGCTCCCGTCAAGAACAACGATCCAAAGGGAAAGGGAAAGGCAAGAGCCTAGACGCGCGGTCTACTGTAGCATCATTTACGTCGGTGAGACCCGCCTTCCCCAACTCTATTCCTGACGATATACTCACCATGACTAAAACAGACGCAGTTTCTTTTGTACACCTCAATACCCCGATTTCATTCTTATTGGCTGGCCAGTATAGATCTAGTGTACACTGTAGTCCTGGTGTTTCGGTCCCTGTTGATGTAGCAAATGATTTATCTCTTGGACTCAATTATATGTTTTTTACACTGCCTTCTAAAAATCTGATCATGCAAGCATGGAATGATTTTCAACGAAGAATAAGATGGCGTATCTATTTTTTGTTTAAAGAAGGCATGAATAAACCTTTCGATCCAGACTATGGAGTAAGCTCTAAAAAGAAAGAGAAACCTCCAATGTTACCGCAATTTATGGAACTTGGCCTTTCAATGGGACGTCGGTACGTTATTAAAACGATCGCAAGTATCCCGGAAGAAGCCCTTAAAGAGATGCGAAAGCACGCGTTCTCTCCTAAAAGGGACAAGATCCAAAAGTTTCTTTTCGATAACAACTATGTTATTACGATGACAGATAAGAATCTTGGCCTCGCGGTGTCTGAACGCGACTGGATATTAAGGAATGAGCTCAATCTTCTTGAAGATGAACGCAACTACGAAGAGTTAGAATTCGAAGTTGCGCAAGAAGTTATGAAGAGCAAAATGATTCAGATGCAAACTCTCGCACGTACCGTCGAAGATGAACATCTGTTTCTATTTGAACTTGGGTTGTCTCGATTCTTTCTATCGAATGTACCGGAAGACGGATCATCGTTCAAGTATCCTCAATTTCATGGTATACCTAAAATCCACAAGAAACCTACTGGATTTAGGCCCATAATTCCGTGTCACTCTGTAGTATTTAATCCTGCAGCCAAGTTTGTATCAAAAGAGCTTAAGCCGATTATTAAATCGACTCCTTCAATCATTCACGGAACGAAGGATCTCTTTACGAGATTAAGCCAATTGCGTATAGACCCCAAACGACAATGGTATTTTGTCACCGGGGATGTAGTTGCTTTCTATCCCAATATTCCGTTGGACTTGTGCATCGAAATCGTTTGTAATATGTACGAGGAATGGTTACTCAACGCTTCGGAAGAGAACACTGCATTAGCCCATATTAATCCAAATTCGTTAGAGAATAACTTGGTTAAATTGGGCATCTTTAAACGTGCTATCGAGATTGGCAATACGCAATTGATAACACAACATGGGTCTAGATATTTTAGACAAAAAAATGGCCTCGCAATGGGCGTCGCGGATTCTCCGGACCTTGCTAACCTCTTTGGAGCCCATTTTGAAATAAAGTCAAAAATCTTAGACCACCCAAACGTGGCCTTCTATGGAAGGTACATCGACGATTGTTTCGCAATTGTTTACGCCGAGTCCGAAGCACTTGCACTTAATCTTATTAAAGAAACAATAAAGTTCGATGGTTGTGTTATCGAATGGGCTGTTTCCTCGTCGGGATGTCAATTTCTCGATGCTTTCATATTCAAGGAGTCTGGAAAACTTCATTGGAAGCCATTTGTCAAGACAGGAAACAACCGAGAACGAGTTCCATGGGTATCACATCATCCTTTGGACGTCAAACGTGGCGTCTACATTGGAGAGTTATCCAGGTTAGCCGTGCTATGTAGTACCAAGGAAATCTACATCGGAGCAATTAGAGACCTTAACGCTCTCTATTTGATGCGCGGTTATCCCGAAAACCTAGTCATGTCTTGGTGTAAGAAGAATATACAAGAACGTTGGGAAAAGCGATTCGCTTTACGAGTCGCAGAGCACGACGAATCCATTCTTGTACTTAAAACCAGATTTGATCAGGTATGGAATTGGTTTTCAGCTGCTGAACTTGGAAAGACTGTTACCGAGTACTGGTCGGCATGGTATGAACATGCCGAGAAAGGTCTGTATAGTGCAGACTCGTCCAGACCCCTTATCAAACCAGATCCAAATTACGTTCACGACCTCGATGATGTTCGCCCGGAGCTGTTCACACAGATCCTCGTGGACGGAGAAACTGAGTTCGTACCGGATTTGAGGAAGATAGGACTACTCGGAAGTCGTTGGATAGTATCGCGAAAGCGCAATACTAATCTTTTCGACCTTGCAAATGTGTGGAAGAAAACAGTCTTTCGTAAACTGGATGAAAACATCGCTGAAAAAGGTGGTGTTGTTCCCGAAACTCAAAACGTTAATGAAACTTATCATTCTGCTCTAGTTGAAGCTGCTGAACAGATAAGTATCGAAAGTGATAACGAGATAATACTTCATAGACGTTCAATCTCACAAGAGAGGGAACATCCAGAATTCGGCAGAATATCCAAATCTTACAACCGATGAAAAGAATACTAGCGCGTAAGGCGTAAAGCATTAGAAAAAAACCCTAACCGTAAGTATTCCTTGCTATAAAGTAACAAACATCTACTTACAAGCAACACTTTGGATTAAATAGCTAAACCTAAACCCTAAACCCTAAACCCTAAACCCTAACCTAACCCCAACCCTAAGCTAACTAAGTCTAACCTTAGTAGGAAGTAAGGTAGGCGTGTGAACTTCCGAACGGCATGTGATTGTGAAGGGCCGGATCTAATTTAGTACATGGGAAAAGTTACTTAGTACTTCGGGAAAAGTTCCTTAGTACCGTGGAAACATTTTTGATGGACCGGATCATGAACTGTCCAATTAAGATTCACAACAATCAATCATTCTATTGTTTGATTGTTAGGTAAGGACCCAGGTAAGCTATTTATACTCTAGACATGTGAATATTCCCATGTCGCGGTTACTCGGAGCCACGTAACCAGAGTAATCTATATCCATGTGATTCACATCACAGTCAATAACCCACGATGTCAAAGAACAAAAGTGTTGGATCCACTTTTGACAGGTTACCATGTGCCACATCGACCCGTGACACTCTGTTCATCAGAGACCTGTCTAACTTGACAATAAACATTGACAGATTTGTGATAGTCGGTAAGATACATGACAGCTGCGCAGCATCACTTCACGCGCTGTCATCGGATGTCTAGAACATTCCTTCTAAGAATAGCCACTGAAGAGTCTATAAAGACGAAAGGGCTGGTTGTTGGGATCCCCCAACAGCC